>NW_007258951.1:536052-592696 GCF_000164805.1 Carlito syrichta | reverse complement strand
TTAGGACTATGGGTAACACCACATCGGCGCAGACGCTTCAACAGGCTCTCAAAAGCCTGCTGAAAGTAAAAGGGGGGGGTCTGAAGCAGGAGACAATAAACAACTTTATGCGGGCTGTAGAGAATGCCGCGCCCTGGTTCCCCAGTGTCTGGGCACCTTACGGAGCCTAGCTGGAGCAAGCTTGGGAGGGACTTGCGGCGCGCTGAGCAGCAGCAAGGACTTCCTCGGGGAGCGATGGCAATATGGAAGTTGGTGTTAAATTGTATAGAAGACGAGGATCAGTGCGGGAAGGAGCTTAGCGAAGGGGCTGAAGCAATGAACACTATGAGAGAAGAGTGTTCTGAGTGGTCACAGGCAGGAGACACAGAGGCAGAAGGGCTTTCGGAGGGGCTTGGGGTAGTGCCTCGATATCATGGAATACATCAGGTACGTTTGAAACTACAGTCCAGGTAAGTACAAGTACAGGCCCCAATGTTACCTTTGGGCCAACGCCAGTGTGTGTTTGGCCCCCATTTTTGTTTATTGTTTGTAACGATACTGCTAGCAATAATAGTATCCAGCTTGCTTTTTGTAATTATTCCAGGTGCTGGAATGCGTCCACCCATCCTTTAGCTATAGTAACCCGGGTAACCGCGTTTTGTGCCCTGGCCAGTAGAGACCCCATCAGCTATGGCTTTGTTTAGGCAAAAAAGGGATCTCGGAATTATCGCAGCTATTGTTAGTGCTATTGCATTGCCACGGCGGCAGCAACCGCTGCGGCCATTTCTCTAACCACCACCATTCAAATGGCGGAGGCTGTTAACAACTTGTCTTCTGCTGTGGCCCAAGCCCTGGATACCCAGAGAAACATAGATAGCACCCTAAAGGCAGGCATTCTTATCTTAAATCAAAGGGTCGACCTTGTTCAAGAACAGGTTGATATTGCCCTGCAGTTAGCTCGTATTGGATGCCAATGGAGCTACCCTGGGCTCTGCGTTACTAATGTGCCTTTTAACAACTACAGCCACGCTGCGGCGCTATCCCGTAACCTTTCCAGCTATCTTACAGGTAATTGGTCAGAGAACTTTGATAAGCTGCTTGGAGAACTACGTACACCCATCGTAATCATCAATTCCACCCGAGTAGATACTAAGCTGGTTAAAGGACTCATGGGATGGGTCACCACAATTGCATCTCATGTAAAGGAATGGGCAGGACTTGCGGGTCTTGGGATCTGTCTTGTACTTCTATGCCTCCCTTTTGTCCGGTGCATGTGTAATGCTCGGCAACAGCACAAGAAGGAGCAGGCCCTCGTGGTGTAGGCTCTCGCGGCCATGGAGGCTGGTCGATCTCCCCAAGTGTGGATTGGACTGCTAGGGAAGTAGCCAAAGACGGGTAAGATCCCCTGGGAATGTTACCAACCTAAGACAGGGGACAGGCCAGCGCTGCTTGTATTCCCAATGACGGGTAAGGAACGTTTCCGCAAGGGACAACCTAAGACAGGCATTCTCTCGTTCATAAAACAAAAAAGGGGGAGATGTGGAGAGCGCAGCCTGAGCCAAGATGGCGCCCGGGACCTCTGCCAAGTCCCATGATTAGGCGCATGATATACCGCCGGGCCCTCCTTCGCTGCGCACCACGCAAGTGCAACGCTGCAGAGCCTATGAACTGCTGACACGCTGGTACGGGACTTATGGGTGGAGACCAAGGGATATAAGTACGGGACAACGGGGAAGAAGCTAGAAGAAGCTGGCATGGTGTAAAGGCTGAATAAACCGCTTTGAGAAGAACACGTTGTTGTTGCCTCCTTCCTGCTGGTCAGGGGTGAGCGACACTCAGCCTTAACAGATATTGAAGAGTATTAGGGCCTTGCTCTGGATTAGGCTTTGGCTTGCAGGAATATTGTGACTTGTTTGATCTTTTATCCAGACCACTAAAACTTTCTCCATGTTAGCAATGAGGCTGTTTCACGTTATCATTCATGTGTTCATTGTAGTTGCACTTTTAATTCCCTTCAAGAATTTTTACTTTACATTCACACCTTGGTTAATTGTTTGGCACAAGAGGCCTAACTTTTGACCTATCTCAGCTTTCAACATATCTTTCTCACTAAGCTAAATCATTTCTAGCTATTGTTTTAAAGTGAGAAATATGCAACTCTTTTCATTTGAACACAGAGGCTGTTGTAGTGTTATTAATTAGTCTAATTTCAATATTGTTGTGTCTCAGGGAATAGGGAGGCTGAGGAGAGAGAAAGGGATAGGAAAACAGCCAGTTGGTGGAGCAGTCAGAGCAACATAAAACATATTTATTAAGTTTTCGTCTTCCAGGGGCATGATTTATGGTGCCCCCAAACAAATATAATAGCAACACCAAAGATTGCTGATCATAGATCACTATAACTGATATTATAATAATAATGAAAAAAGTCTGAAGTACTTTGATAATTACCAAAATGTGACACAGAGATATGAAGTGAGCCCATGTTGGAAAAATGGCCCCAATAGACTTGCATGATGCAAGGTTGCCACAAACCTTCAATGCAATATTTATAATACAAAAAAAGGGAAGTGCAATAAAACAAGGTAGGCCTGTTATTAAAACATGCAGTGAGTTTATTTAACTTAATGCAAATTAGAAGCCACAGAGGTCTTGAGGAGAAACAAAGAACAAGATCTAGACAGAGTTCACTCATGGTATGAGAAATCAAGAGAATGGACAGTCATTTCAATTTAAGGAATGAGCATCAGTGGAGGTTTTGGGAGAAATGAAGGCACAAAGCAAACCTACTGATGTCACAATACCTTTTGGAATCGGACCATGTCACAGTCCATTTTGCCACACACAAGGCTACTACTTGTCTATTCCTTCTCTTAAAAGTCTTAAATTTATTAGCAAAGTCTGTTACTTCACATTACATTGTATAGTGACTTACAGGGATACCCAGATAACTTTTGAGCAGTTGAGACAAAAACATAGTAGCACCTATATCCTGATGCGAAAATATTATTGAGAATTTTTGATATTATAAAATGGAGATTGAGTCTCTACTTCTCACTCTGATAAAAGTAGAAAAGAAATTATTAAAAGTAGTTTTTTTCTAGAAAGTAGGTTGAACTTGAAAGAAAATGGGAGAAAATATGTAGAAACAAGTCGCTTTTTGATACTTTCCTATTGTTTGAATATTTCATCAATATAAGTATTATGGTTCCAGTTTTTAAATTAGTTTACATTAAAACATAAATACTAAAACCAGAAAGCTGTTTAGTCAAAGATCGGCAGCTAGAGGGCACCATTGTAAGCCAACCAAGAGCTGTCCTTCTTAAGGTGTTTAAAGATAAAGCACTGTACAGCATCTGAACAGCTGAGTTGCTTCAGAGATGAAAAACCTTGAACTTTTGTGAGTGTCTGGGATCTACCAGCTGCTGGCTATGAGAGTCAATATGGAAGAATAACCCAGGCGACAGCATAGTTGAAAGAAGCTTCTGCTGAGAGCAAGTATGACTTTAATCACAAGGAATTCCCACTGGAACTCTCACTGGCTAACATCTCCATTGATATGATAGACAGATGTGAAGCCCAGGTGGCTTTTGTTCTTAAATGCAAGGCTCTCTTTTACCTCCATCTTTCTTTTTTTTCCCCCCTTCTATTGAAATGTTTTTATTACGTTTTAAATAAAAAAATAAGATATATGTATTGTACTTAATAAAACAATGCACAAATGTATGAATAATTAATGCATTTCCTGTGCCCTGAAGGTAACCAAGTCTACCTTAGGTAAAATCATTCCAGAAGCAAACACTGAGATGTTTTAGGTGGAAGTGATTTATTAAAGATTTGCTCCCAGGAAAAACCAGTGAAGAAATGGAGGAAAATGGATAGAAATAGGGAGGATGCAATTTCAACCAGGCAAAGACGAAATTTTTTTTTTGACTTCTTACACTTGTTTACACTTTATTTTTGCCCCAATTTTTTTTTTCATAATCAATATTTCTTATTACGGTTTTGTGGGTACAGTTAAGGGTTAGGTGTACAATTATGTTTCATTCAGGTACCCTGCTGATAAGAGGTGTTTCCCTGTCCCCAGACAGATATTTGCTACTGTTAATCCCATCTCCCTCCCCCCTCCATTGTTTCCCAGTACCGTCCGTCATTTTCTTATAGTATTACATTGGATGTTCAGGGTCCATTATATGAGTGAGAACATGTGATACTCGGATCTTTGTTTCTGTGAGATTATCTCCATCTTTCATTCTGCCCCGCTCTTTCAAAGCAGCTATCGGCATCCAACATTTTATTGATTGATTGATACTTTCTCTCCCCTACCATTATTGAAACATAACTCTATGGGTGTAGACACAGTAACCATTTTTTCACTGCTTTAACACCAGATTTTCGAGAAGTTTCTAGAATCTCAATTAATACTTGTTAAATGAATTAATTTAGTGACAAATAAGACAGTACTTAACCAGCATCACTATTTAACTATGAAATATGTATAAATGTAACTTAACAAACATGTCTGACTCAGTGTCCCTAGGCCACCCTATAAAATTAAGACAAGTTTTCCCTCTGGTTTTAGCCAAAGCCTAATTATAATATATAACGCAGAAATTATTAACTAAAATGTTCCGTTATTTTAAAAAAATCTTACTAAGTATGATAATGAGATCTTAAGTGAGGAGTGAATGAAACTCTCAGATAATAATGATGTAGGTTTTTCTGTCTGGACCTTCCAACCTGTTTCTGTATTCTTCTGAAATAATTGCTAGCCTCATCACAATTAAATTTCATTATTTTCTATTAGCATAAATTAAATGTTCAACTAAAGTTCAATACAGACTATTAATATAAATCTAGTATCTAATAAAATGTATTCACTTTAAGAACCAACTTAGGCTCTTCTTTGTTGAGACTTTTGCTATTGTGTTGTGGGACAAAATAATTTCCTTTGGTCCCCCCTCAGAGTTGCTTTTTGACCTCCTAATCACTCTGTCTAGTGTGCTTTACTGGCTTCTCCTTTGCTTACCCTAGTAGATGTGGTCATGCACTATGATTTTACTCTTAGATCTTCTCTCATCTACCCATGATTCCTCATACTCATAACTGTATCAACTATCAGGATATATATTATATAGTTATTCCAAACCCCTATCTTTCTCCTGGAAATCTCTGGTAACCTCGAATCCTTTACTTCTACTTTTTTCCTCCTTCCTCACCAGAAATTTCTTTGACATTCCTATACTCAACATTTTTTTTTCCCAAACTTTTCACTCACCTCCTTATCTCTGTTCTTCCTCCATGTTCTCTCAGTGAATAACACCAATACTGGTTTTCCTCTCTTTTGCCTCTCTATCCCTTAACATCTCTTAGCTAAACTCTCACATCAGTCCTAGCTCCAAAGACTTAAATATTTCCACTCTACCATCCATTCACCATATGCTTCCAGAGAGTGCTGTGTATAAAACATGGAACTATATAGATCATCTCCTTTCTTAAATACCTGCAAGAGTTCAAGAGCCATCGGGACAAGAAAAAAAGGAACATGTCACTATAAGGTATTGTTCTCTCACACATTCCAATTTTAATTCCCACTGTATCAGCTCACACATCATTATTTCTTTAAGCTAGTGAATGTACTTGCTGTTACCTAGGCAGATTTTGCAGGTGTACTTTTTTTCTAAACTGCCTTGTCTACCTTCTCTACGTCAGGAATGGTGATGTCTTCATCATCCAAGATCAATAACTAAATTCTCTTCATATATAACACTTTCTTCCACCCCCCTATAACTCACCTAACATACTTTCAGATTTATGTTCTAATTATATGACCTTCTACCACAGAAGCGACCACACTGTCTTTTAATAACTATTATGCAGATATCTACCTTTAACCTTCATAGAATATAGTCACTCCAGAGGAAAGGTCTATGTCTTAGCCTTTTTTATATTTTTGCATTGCTATTGCAGAAAGTGTCTGCATATAGTAGGAACTCTGGTGTTTATTCTGGATGAATAAATAAATGAAAACAAGTATAAATAAAGTAAATAACTCTAGGTCTTAAAGAAAATGATAGTAACCACTCAGAAAATTATCTACAGTATTAATAAATAGCATTCCTGAATCTAAAAATGTTGCTTTTTCTCTTTCCTTTCCCTCCAAACCCCATCCCATCCCTTGACCCAGGGACAATAATTCTTCAGATCAAAATTCTATCTAATGTTAGCAGTACAGGAGTCAGAAAGAATGAATCTCAGCTTAAAGATGGAGATTCTGAGCATTGGTAGTCTTTTGCAGCACTTTTTTTAAAATTTCTAAAGCTTTAGGGGTGCAAATAGTTTCTGGTTACACAATTGCATTGTATCATGGTGAAGAAGTCTGGGTTTTAACTGTACCCACTGCTCCCACCTATGTACATTGTACCCTAGAGGTTATTTTTTCATTCCTCTACCCCTTCCTTTGTAGCATTTTCTTGAGAAATTTGGGCTTCCTAAGCTTTTTCCCCCTTTACAAGCTTGTCTGGCAGTCAAGTTTCTGATACTTTCACAGCTCAAGTATTAATGTTTAACACTCCTCCCCTGGGCTGGATAATGACTGCAGCATAGCAATCTCTCTTTGTTACCTCCTGACATTCCCGAATTACCCAACAACAAATAGCTGACATCTATTCTGTGGCTGACATTTAAATCTGTATTCTTTGTAATGATTATCATTTATCAATGATCAGCTATTGATTACTACCATCTGGGTCTGTGACGTGAATGAAGGTGAGATGGGTACATTCGCATTTCACATAGACTTGGTGCACAGAAATCCAGTTTTAGCTGGGTAAATGAGGTGGCCAGAAACAAAATGAATAGCACCAATCCAAATTATATTAACTTTTAATGAGGCAAGATTAAAACAGCTCCAGGGACTTACATATCTGGAGAAGGAATACAAATCCAGACTGATGAAATAACACTTTGACTAGCTTTTGCAGCGGTTGGATTCTGTTTTCTCAGAATTCTGCACAACGTCTGTGCAGCTGAACTACCTATTAAAATAAATATTTCACAATGATTGTTTGCATCTCAGAACCTCTTTAACAGGGGGCACAGAGAAATGGCATTTGAATCAGAAGGAAAAAGATGCCTCAGGAAACTTTCTAAATAACTAAAATCAGTATGAGACCAGCTCAATGCCACCAAAACAAGGTGCAGATCTGGGGAAATTGGAGAACTAATTGCAGGGTTTTGAAAACTTGGCAGATTATCACGTTTGAGTGCAAGTCTGGGGAATTTGTATTTGGACCCCAATCTGCCAGTCCTAAAAATTGGCAATAGATATAAAGCATCGTAGTGGATAGCACAAATAATGTCATGATAATCGGAGCTCAAGGCCCAGTTTAACAACTTGAACATCATTGGAGAAAGTCCATCCTATGACTGCCTACTAATCTATATAACAAGAACTATGATAATCTACTCTGAGGAATTGTTGATGGAGTTGCTTGACCTCAGAGCATACATTATGCTTAACAACTTGCCTAGCACTTATAAATAGTGCAATAAAAGTTATCATTAATCTTATTATTACTTCATTTATTCAACACATATTTATTGAATGTCGACAGTGTACTAAGCTCTATGTTGGGGATTAAATCTGATGAGAGGAAAAAATTGGCACTTAGAGAAATATATATAATAATTCAAATTTTTGGTAAGTGCTATGTGGATATCAAGCTGAGTTTTCAGTGAGATAAAATAACAGAAACAGGTAGGTAGGTCAAGAAAAGCATTTCTGAAGAAGTGGCATCTGAACTGAAAATTAAGGTAGAAAAATGAAAAACTTTACAGAAGTAGAATAAAGAGCAGTCTAGGAAGGAGGAAGAACATGTTGAAAAGTCCCAAGGTAAAAAACTATGTGGGCTATAGGAAGAAGAGGAGGAGAGCCAGTATAGTTAGAATGTTTTGAGCAAGGGAGATTGCAGAGATAAGTAGGAGAAATATCATGCATGCCCTTTTTGGCCATGGTGAAGAGTTTAGATTTTATGCTAAGATTAATGCAAAACCACTGAAACATTTTAGGGCAGAAGAGTGTGTTTAAATGTGCATGATAATTCAATATTATCTCCAAAACACCCAATTCTCTTTAAAGGTCTAAAGCAGTACACAGAAGTATGAACTCCTATCTCAATTTTCAACACCTACTACCCTGTGAGTAACAGTACTTTCTTACTCCCCATATCTTTTCACTTTCAAAAAAAGTAAGAGAGCCAAAACACCACCATGGAGCAAAAAGTAACCAATATATATAATGGTACATCAATTAATAGAGTTTGTAGGGTTTATTTTCAGAGTGCCTAATCACCACAAAGCTTTGAGTTCATTTATAACCTAAGAGTAGTTTAACTTCCCAAAACAATCATATTTCATAGTTTATATGAACAAATGCATCCTTCAGTAACAATTATGCTTTCAAGAGTTTTGTGAATAGCAGCCTTGTGGTGAAAGGTTATTTTTTTGAAGAGTGCACAAAAAACATTACAGTTAAGTAGTAAATATTAAAGAGAAAAATAGAACATGTATGAATTTAAGCCTTAGTGAGACTTTTCTTCTTCCTGTATGATCTGTCCTGAATAGTACTTCTTTTCTCCTTCTCTTGCCAAAAAGGGCAAGCTCAACAACATTTGATATTTTGCTAGTAAGATTATTCTCTTCTCAAGCCTTTCTATCAAACATCGTTATATTTCTTTAATAAGAGTCAGCCAAATAAGTACTCTATAATCCTTAGCTTCCATAAGTTATCTGATGAACTCATTCAAACTAAGGCATAGTAGTTCAACTGTTATGCATACTATCAGGTATATCAATCATACCAGGCATAAAAACTTTGAGGAGCAAGAGAATAATGCCTAACCTAGTGTTAGAATTTACTATTGGAGAATTTTCTGGGATTAGTTGTAAAATATGCATGAGTAAATTAGTCCCCCCAGCACCTTCCAAATTACTTAGGTAAATTCCACCTTTCGCCATGCTTAAGACACCTAAAAGATATTTTACTTGCAATAATATATATATATATTGAGTAGGAGTCTCTATTACCCAGGCTGGAGTGCAGTGGCAAGCTCATGGTCACTGCAGCCTCAACTTGCTGGGCTCAGGTGATCCTTCGGCCTCAGCCTCCCAAGTAGATGGAACTCCAGGCACTCAACACCATGCCCAGCTAATTTTTTGGTTTATTATGGAGATGAGGTCTCTCCATGTTGCTCAGACTGAACTCGAACCCCTGAGCTCAGGCAATCCTCTTGCCTCCACCTCCCAAAGTGCTAGGATTACAAGCATAAGCCAATGTATGCAGC
Source organism: Carlito syrichta (assembly GCF_000164805.1). Lineage (NCBI taxonomy): Eukaryota > Metazoa > Chordata > Mammalia > Primates > Tarsiidae > Carlito > Carlito syrichta. The sequence goes on along the minus strand of NW_007258951.1, from coordinate 583,373 downwards.
TAGAATTTATATATATTCTTCTAAAGTTAAGAATACATAAACATTTTTAAGATTAGCTAACTATTAAAATTAAGTTATAAGAGTACTGAATATAGAAATTATTCCTTGCTCATAGAAACTCCTCATCACCTAAAAGACTTTAGTCATTTCAATAGTCACAGTAGACACCATCCCATGAATAAATATTGTCACCTGCACTGGCACAGAATGCTCTGGAATGTTAGTTTTCAGCATTGGTTGCCTTTGATTGCTTATTTATGTTCACTGCCAATGGGAAAGATAGACCCAGGTGGTATAGTGATATCCTGAAAGAATAATGGGTAGATGGTAAAGAGCACATTCTCACATCTCTCGGCCATTCCTTGTTGCCCTGCTATGTAATCAATCCCCTCAGGTTCTCCTAGCCCTTCTTCCTTCACTGCCAGTCTAGTCCCCACTAATAGTCATTTTAAATAAAATGTTTTGGAATTCCCTCATTCCTTATCTTATGGCCTTTGTTGCTGTATGCTCCCTGATAATACCAGCCCTGAATCCATTCTACATATGTGTTTTCTCTGCAGCAAATCCCAGGCTTCCCACAAGAGCTGGAGTAAATAATTTCCAGGTCCCCTTTGCCATATTATGTTTTCTTCTCAGAGTAGGACTCTTGATGGTGCTTTCAAGTCTTCTATCCCACTTTTCTTCATCTTCTTTTTCATTGTTTATGGTGGCAGCTCCAAATCTTACTAACAGATTCAATTCTCCAGGCCCCATCTCTTTCCACTCAAAAGATAGCTTTACTTATTTTACAGAGAAAATACAAGCCAGTGTACCATCTTCTCCAATGATAGCCATCATCCTCTGCATTCTTATTTTATCCACTCCTGACCTAAGGGAAAACAGTATCCTTGCCCATTGGAGACCAACTGTTCCAATTGCCCTTTCTGATCTTCTTTCCTCTGGGCTCTACAGGCATTCGTTCTCTCTATGTTTAAAATTCCTCTTTCTCAACCAAATCTTTCCCTTCAAAAATTCTGTAGTGTTTTAATCTTTTTGTTTAAAGTTATTTAACTTCCAATTTCCTCTGGCCCTAAACTTGGATTACTAGTTTTGTCTCTTTATTCCTTACCCCCCAATTCTTTGAAGAGTTGTATATACTCACCTCTTCCATTTCATTACCCTCTCTTTTTCAGCTGCAATCTACAATTCCACTCAAATTGATCTAATTAGGCCATCAATGAACCACTAATTGCTTTGACTCTTGGCTTCTTTTCAAGTCTCAGCCTACTTGGCATTTCATTGGTATTTGACATTGCTAGTCCACCCCATTCCCCCCAGAGACACATCTTTCCCTGTCTTCATGAAGCCCGCCTGTCTTTCTTTTCCCAATCTCTTCCTGGGACTGCTCCCCTACTGTCTCTTTCATTAGTGTCAGTACTTGTTTTTCTGTTTATCTCTGACGTGTGGGATTCCCTGAGCCTTCACCTTTGACTTTCCTCGGTCTACGTTTGTTGTGGGAGTCCTTTGCCTGCATTATGTCAACCACTGTCCAACACCAATAGCTTCCTTATATGGGTGTCTCCATACAAAAGTCTCCTAACAAGTCTCCCAACTGCCTGACGACTCCTGCTCCAACCAATTCATTGTGCCACTTGAGCAAACTCTCTAATACACAGTTTTACCACTGTCTTAAAAAATGCCAGTGGGTCTCCTTTGTCTTCAGGTTGAGATCACTCTCTATACCAGGTCTACCAATCCTTTCAAAGTTTGTTCCAGTCTTGTGTTTCCCCAGTGTCATTCCTACCCATTCAATATTTCTTAGATCAGTTTGGTCTGTTAAATATCATCCAAAGATGACTGCTCTTTCCAACCTTCATATCACATTCCCATTTATCTTACCCCAAATGCTACTCACAAAGAAAATGACCTATAATAGCTAATATTATTGAGTGCTCACAATATGTTAGAGACTGTACTGAGTACTTCCCCTGCATTACCTCATTTAATCCTCAAAAAACCTGATAGATAGGTATGCGCATTATGCATATTATGATCCCGCTTTAAATATAGGAAAACTGAAGCTTGAAGCAGTTAAGTAACTTCTTTAAGGTCAACTGGCTGGTAAATAAACTTGTTTTCACTCCAGATCTTCTTTCCTAACCACATGTCCCAATGCTCTGTGCTTCTCTTACATATTTCTTTTTTCATTCATGTTACATTTGCTCCTTGATTATTCATTTATACACTGTCTTCTGGTGCCACACTGAGAACTCCAGGAGGAAAGAAACTATATTTTCTTCACCTATTTGTTCTCCCCACTCTGCCAACATGCCTGGTAAATACTGATGACTCAACAAATGTTTTCTGCATCTAAATTTGAAATGAATGCATTATGTATATTGACTAAGTGTGGAGAGAAACTTCAAGGCAAAAAGATCTAATTAGCCTGACTGTGTGAGTGACTGTCAGCACTCTGAAATAATTCATTTTCCACTGAGTCCCATAAGAGGGCAAATATTTTCAGATGATTCTATGTCTCTAAATCTCCAAGCCTCTTGAAATAGGCTTTCTATGCAGAACTATCCAAATTGTAGTGACTACTTAAAAGAGCTTTCACTTATATTTTTCAATTTTCTGCAGGACAAATACTCAGACTCGTGACTTAGCAACCCTGTGATACTGAGTTGTTAAGGCCCATTGAAAATATTGTCAACATAGAAATAACGCTCTCACAGCTAACTGTTACAATAGCGGTTTCCTATTCTCCCTAGGGTATTCGGCAACATCCTAAGTTTACCTTGAAATGAAGAGCCTATATACTGTAAGTGGTGAACGGGGGGGGGATGGTCAAGTGAGCAGAAGAGCATAAAATAGAGATGTCACCTTACTCTCATTGCAGTTATTTGTCTTTCTCAAACATAGAACCAGTGAGTCTGTACACCTCTCCAACACATTGTAACTGGGTGCTTTATCTTCAGCTGTTTTCTAATGTCAAGTACTAGCATTCCAAAATTCACTGGTGCTTGACTTTCAAAATTGGTAAGATGTAGCCGCATTTTACTTGGGGATCAAACACATGGACTCCTTCAGTGGGATATAAAAAGTGGCCTACTTTGATAGTACTGGGAGATATTTTTGAGAAAGGCAATCAGGGAAGTAATGTGCTCTAACAACCTGTTTGTCTGAGCCCTTCACTTGATCTTCTTGGAATTTAGTTCTCCATATTATATTCTACTTCTCTCCCCAACATAGTGAGAGGACGAAACAATGAAAGACATTATATGTAGGCTCATAGAGCTAATAGAGAGAAGGTAGAGGCCCCTAATCCAGAAAATGAGGAGAGCTGAGATCAGAGGAGACTGACTTTCCCTAAACTCCAAAATAAAACCTGAAAAAGTGGTGCTAGACCTGGAAAAAACTAACACTGAGCTTCTCTTCCCAACTCTTCATTCAGTGGCATCATGTTAGGAACTTAAAATTTGTTGTGGTGGTAGTATTCACACAATGGAAACTGGCAAACACTACAAATCAGGGTGTTTATCTTCCCATTTTCCTATAGAACTGGTTTACCAGTACACCACTGTTAAGTATTTTTAAGTATGAAACCAAATGATCTTTTCATAACCCCTTGAGTTCTGTCTTCTTTCTTTCACTCTCTCTTCCTTGCCTGTTTGTTTTTCGGTTTTTTTGTTTTTGCTTTCATTAATTCACTAAGCAAGTAATTGTTGACCATGTTTATACATCAGGTATTATTTAAAAAGTTATGGGTAAAGTGGTGAAGAAAACGATAAAGTCCTGCCTATGTTGAACTTAGTACAATGGGGAATGCAAGTATTAATCATATGAGTTATGGTTATAAATAGAAAGCCTAATATGAGCTATAATAACATCCAGAAGAGGGGCATAATTATGCTGGGAAAGTACATCTAAGTGGGATTTTCCTACCAAGATATCACACAATAATCTGTGATTTCAAAATGTGCTTTGCAACCAGACAGATCTGAGTGTGAATTCCACTTTTAAATATTCTTGTTGTGTGACCTTACACAAATTATCAAAGTCTCAGTTTTCTCTTCAGTAAAATTGGCATAATCTTCTCACATGCTGCTAAGGATTGATGTTTGGACTGAAATCGGTAATATGTGATGTGCCCAACACCAAGCCTGGGACTGTGATTTCTGATCAGTAGATGGCACCTATGTTTACAATTAAGATGACTAGTATTATCTCTTCTTCCCATTGCACGCCTAGAATGTTCATTCTGTCTGTGCCTTTATAGGACGTCAGTTTTGCCTCTATGTGCAATTTCTCTGAGAATGTGGAGGACTTGCAGAGGCCATCTGGCGATGGTGGACACTGGCCAAATCATCACTAATTGCCTAAGAGTGCTGGCTCTCTTTGGTAATTGGTTTGGCGGGTCTAATTAGCGCAGACCACATGACGTCTTTGAGTTGCTGCTGTTGGGAACTTGAGATCAAGCCAGGAGCTCCAGTTTCCTTCTGAGTTCGGAAAGGCAACTTCAGAGAATCACATTTAACTAAGAACTGGCACAAGTGGGTCCTGTCTGCTCCCACGCCCTCCATGGGGAAACTTGCTGGGACTAAAAGCAGTGTAGGGGTTGTGATTAGAGGGACAGATGGAGAGTGGGAACATTCACTTAGCAGCTTTTAGCGACCTCTGAAGATCAACTTTTAAGCAGCTCCAAGCCCTTGGCCTGGGTTTTGATTTGCAAAGCTAAGGCCAAGAACCCCCAGCCTAGGGTAGAAAACATATGCTAGTTCCAGGATTTACCTACCATTTAGCCTCCCAGCTGCCTCTCTTTGCATTGCCATATGTGGCCATGCCTCAGTCTCAATAACAAACACCAAGATTTATGTTTACTCAGCAGCATACCTGGCATGCAGTAGGGACTTTATAAATGTTAGCTGAACAAATGAGTGCAGAGAAGTCCTGCGTCACCCTCCTTCTCCAGGATATGCTTTCTGAGTTTTCCTCCTACCATTCATTCACCTTTGCTCGTACTAGTAGTCAAACAAAGCAGAAACCACCTGTTTACAGGGAATGAAAGAGAAGTAAAGCTCTCTCCCTGCATCAGTTTCAACATATCAACTTGGGATATTTGTGTTGGTGGTTCATTGATCTTGTCTGGGAGACAACCTGCCACAGATTCAATTTAGGGAGTTCAACAGATCTGGTTTTAATGCCCTTTCTCTCAGTCACTAGCAACACGGTCTTAAGGAAGTCAGTTCATTTCTTCAACTCAGTTTTCTTCTTTGAAAAAATGGGACTAATAAAACACTTGTCTTAAAACACTAGAGACAGTAAAAAGATTAGTGGTTGCCAGGGATTGAAGGGAAGGAGAAATGAATAGGTGAAGCGTGAAAACTACCTGTTTGGCACTATGAGGTATTTATATGTCTTTATATATTTGTCAAAGTTCATGGCATCTACAAGGTAGAAGATAGAAGCTGAAGAAGACAAAGAGAACAGGAAGAAGAAGAGGGAGTTTTATTTTCTGAGAATAAAAGTAAAAAATCTGTTTGGCCTCACCCTATAAACTCTCTGGTGTTGGTGGCTTAATGGTAAGATTTGTTGTTTTGTACTTTCCTCTTTGCCCTTGGAGACATCCAGAGCAGAGCTAACAAACATGGTATGGGACTCGTCCTTAGGTATTTGTAGCAGTATCTATTTTTATTAACTTGCTTATTCACAATTCTTATGATTGCTCTTCATATTGGTGACTATATAAAATGGCCTCCTTTCATCAGGGAGCAGAGAATTATCTCTGAATTACATACACTGTTATGGTACCTTGCTCTGACATTGTCTTGCTTCATATCCTTTCTTTCTTGAAGAAAGGAGAAACCCATCGGGTATAGGCCAGGTTAACTAATGCTCTCCCATCACGACTGAAAGAGGCTGCACAATTTTTAAGCCCCATGTTTTCAGAGGTGCAAAAGGTGAAACCATTGGCATAAAATAAATGCTGAATACAAGGTTCTGTAAGTAGTATGTCCTTGACAGATATTCCAACTACAATGCTGCTCTACTTGTTTAAAACACAAACCAACAAGCAATGCAGATGTTGAGCTGAAGGTAATTCTTTCTGAACTGGCCACTTTGCTCCTGGGTAGTTCAGTTTTCATATCTCAGTAGTGTAAACTTACAAAGTATTCTAACTCTTACTTCTAGTGAAACACTTGGGCTTGATACCTTCAGGACAAACTGGGTAACATGATTATTAGAAGAAACTGGGGCATAGAGAAAGATAGTGAATGGGGTCTGTGAAGAACTGTAGGGGTTGTGCTCCATTTATATACCCTAGCTGATCACCACACTACCACTGTGGATCTGAAATTTAGGACTCCTGACCTAGCCTTTCTCTCTAATTCTAATCACTGAGTGCCTCACATTTCATATCCTCTAATGATAAATTATATAAAAATATTTTTCCAAAAAGTATCCCCTTAGACCAACAAGAAAGCCCCATAATGCAGCCAGGGAAGGTTATATTATTTCCATGTTTTAGACCCTGAGACAAGGGTAAGAGTATAAGCAGTTGCTCATGGTTGAAGATCAACTCCTGAGCGTATTACTTCCCAGGCACTTCCAGTCTGGTCTGCCTGCAGACTAATCAGGCCCTACAATCAGAGATGCTCAACACAGAGAATTGTAGGTGCTTGTAATAAACAAGAAATCAATGACATATGCCAATGGTGAATACTGGGGAGATATGGGCAAGATACCTCTAGCATCTGCAGATGGAGAAATCTAAGTATGCTACTCTCTTGTAGCATGCAATTGCTACAGCTGTCAGAACTCCACCCCAGGCCTCTGGGTCAGTGTTTCATCCACTGATGAACTTATGTCAGTTCCCTCCCTGTCTTGAAACAATCCTTGGGCTACAGTGAATTTTTGGACATCTTTAGAAAAAATTAGAGTTGAAATATAAAACAAGAAGGTCAGAACAATTTTCAAGAGTTGCTTTATTAAAAGAATTTTTGCTCTTCATCTTGAGTTTCAAGTATGTCTAAGTGACATTGGCAGCACTTGGAGGAGCACTTATCCTCTCAGTCCTACACTAAGTCCTCTTTATGGAACTGAGTATCTTACTGACAAATGCAAGAAATTTTCATCAAATTTCTGTCCATAGGGTGTCACAAGGAAGCAAGGTCTTGGCAGGATACGGCAGCAGTGCTGAAAGAACATATTTGGAAATTAATGAAGAGTAGTGTTTGGTGAATTGTGGCCTGTTTTCTTTTAGTCACTTGCTGTTGGTCAAAAATGAAGGCACAGCCGGGCTCAGTGGCTCAGCCTGTAATCCCGTGCCTTTGGGAGGCTGAGGTGAGTGGATTGCCTGAGCCCGTGGGTTCGAGACCTGCCTGGGCAGTGAGACCTCATCTCTACAATAAATCAAAAAATCAGCCGGGCGTGGTAGCGCATGCCTGTAATTCTGGCTACTCGAAAAGCTGAGGCGGAAGGATCGCCGGAGCCCAGCAGGTCGAGGCTGCGGTGGCCAGGAGCGGCCACGGCACTCCAGTCTGGGCGACAGAGTGAGACTCCAACTCAAAAAAAAAAAAATGAAGGCACAAAGGAGAGTTTTCTTGGTCACAAACGGATGACAAGACAAGAACTCCAGGAAAGACATAAATACTGTAGTGAGAACTTCTATTTCTTGTATGTTTCTAAGAATCCAGGAGAGAAAGAAAGATGTGAGGTTCAAAATCATGTGAGCAACTTAAATAAATGTCCCATTCTTGTATTCTTGCCAGCTCCCATCCTACCCACCTGGGGTGGGTTATGACCCAGAAGTGAGCAGAAGCCTCATCTGCCCCCAGATAACCCTTCACCTGCTGGACTCTCATCTCATGACTCTTTGGTATCTTTTTGAGCCAAAATCAACACTTATGAAAAGTGCACCATCTTTGTGAGTTTTACTACATCTGCACTATTATATGCTCAATATACTTTTTAATCCCTTACTTAAAGTTAAAAGTCAAAAGTAAGCTTTAAATTGCAAGTTAGTAGAAAATTGGAATTTATTGCCAAACACAGAAGGGTGTGAAATTAAATAAAATAAAAGCAAGGTTTTTTGTTTTGTTTTGTTTTTGAGTTGGAGTCTCTCTCTGTCGCCCAGACTGGAGTGCAGTGGCCGCTTCTGGCCACTGTAGCCTGAACCTGCTGGGGTCTGGCGATCCTTCCGCCTCAGCCTTCCAAGTAGCTGGAACTACAGGCATGAGCTACCACACCTGGCTAATTTTTTGATTTATTGTAGAGATGAGGTCTCGCCAAGTTGCCCAGGTGGGTCTTGAACCCGCGCGCTCAGGCAATCCTCACCTCAGCCTCCCAAAGCACGGGATTACAGGCTGAGCCACTGAGCCCGGCACAAGGTTTATTTTTAAGAATTACTACTAAATATTCTTGCTTTACAAAGACTCTAAGTCTTAGGTCTGGTCTCTTTTACTTAAAAAAAGGTAAATAAGCAAAAGTTAAAGAGGTATTTTCCTAAACTGAGACTTGTTCCTTAATGATAACAAGCTATTGATAGAGCGTGCATTATGTCAGGCACTGTTTTAGACACTTAGAGTGCAGTGTGAATAGGACAAATAGAGATGCCTACTCTCATGGAGTTTATATTCCAGACAGATGATAGACAAGAAACTATATAGATAAGAAAAAAGTAAACTTTACTTTAGAAATTGTTAAGTGCCATGGAAAAAAAAGAAAAAGTATAGTAGAGTGAGAAGTAAAAGAATGTAAGATGGAAAATTCTTACTGAAAAGACCAGATTTGAGCAAGAGTGTCCTGGAGAGGGAGGGCTTTGCCCAACAGATGACTAATTGGGAGAAAGGCATTTCAAGAAGACAAATACGGGGTCTGACAATTAAGTTCGCAAATGTGCCACCGTGTGCTTACATTGGCAGCAGTGTACAAACAACTCGGTGAGGTTTCATAACCTTGGTATGTCAGTGTCTCACAGCTGTGTTCATGTTGACGTGTGGTGGTGACTTGCCGAGTGGTATTCATTATTGCTGTTGAATGTTTTGTGTGCTGTCGCAAGAATGTCAGAGCTTGAATTTGAGCAACTAATAAACATTAAATTTCTTGCTATACTTGGCAAGAGTGGGAGTGAAATCAGGAACGTGCTAGTCTAAATTTATGGGGATTATGCCATGAAGAAAATGGCAGTGTACAATGGATTACACATTTGTCTGAGGGAAAAGAAAGCATCACTAATGAAGAGAGGTCAGGATGGCCAGTAACAAGCAGAGCAGACGAAAATATTTCAAGAATTTGTCAAATTGTGCATCAAAATCATCAGCTGACTGTGAGAAGCATAACAAACCAAATAAACATTAATAGAGAAACAGAAAATCTTATCTTAAAATCTTGGCATAAGGTGTGTGCAAAAATGGTCTCAAAGAAACTCTTGTACCACGACAATGCACCAGCTCACACAGCGCAAACTGTGAGGGAATTTTTAGCCAAATAAACTGTATTGGAACACCTTCTCTTCTCACTTAATCTGGCCCTCAAAGACTTTTTTTTCTTTACCTCAAGACAAAGGAAGACTTTTTGATGACATTCAGGATATCAAGGGTAATACAACAACAGCTCTGATGGCCATTCTAGAAAAGAGTTCCAAAATTGCTTTGACATGTGGACTAGGCCTTGGAGTCAGTACATAGCTCCCCAAAGGGAGTACTTTGAAGGTGACTGTAGTGATATTGAGCAATGAGGTATGTAGCACTTTTTCTAGGATGAGTTCGTGAACTTAATTGTCAGGCCTCATAGGATGGAGCAGTAAGTCTCAAGCTTCAGAATCATTAGTGGGCTTGATTTAAAACACATATTTCTGGATCCCACTCCAAGAATTTTGTATTCTGTAGGTCTGGAGTAGGGGTTGAAAGTTCACATATCTAAACAATCCCAAGTGATACTGATGTTGCTGGCTTGGGAACCATACTCTGAACACCACTGGGCTTAAGGAAAGGGCAATATTGGCAGCCTTTTTTGCTAGATGAGGAAAGAGACCAGTAAAGAATTAATAGAGAATTAATACTATCTTACCCTGACTAATTTGTGAGAAATAGACTATATGGTCAGGGTGGGACTAGGGGTAAGGGTGGAAATAGGAAAGCCAGTGAAGATGCTATGGCAATAATCCAGACAAGAAAGAATTGTGGCTGAGACCAGAATGGTACAGTGGAGATGGTGAGCAGTGGTCAAAATTTGGAAATATTTTGAAGGTAGAGCCAGACTGATTTCTTAACAGAATTAAATATGGAGTATAAGAAAAAGGAGAGTCAAGAATAATTCTCAGTTTTTGGTTTTTTATTTTAATTATAAATTTAAAGGAATTTAATATTTACTGAATATTCTGTCCATTATAAAAGAAAACTTACACTGAACTCTTGTTTCAAATGGCAAGGAAGACTTTATCAAGACCATTACTATAGGGGTCAAGACTATTGCAGTGGGGGAAACTGTTGCAATAGCTGAAACAAAAGGATTTTTAAATGCTAGTGTGTTAATAGAAAAGTACTGAAGGATGCTAGGGAGGAAGCTGTTCAATGTGATTAGGCCATCATAAGTGTTTGCTAATTGTCACTTATGGGAGTTAGCTTCCACGTTCCCACAGTAACTGGGAGATGGGGACCCTAACTTTCTTGGCGATGACATTTCAAGATGCTGGCTCCCAGGTCCTCAAGAAAGACATTTTTGAGTTGTAAGATTGACAGGAGGCCAGGAGATTTACATCTTAAAGGGGTAAAGAAAAACTTTACAATTGCAAGTTTTCTAAAGTAAATGCTTTAAGAAACGGAATGTCAGAAACCTGGAGTCAGGAAGAATCCTATGTAAAGTTTAGAACCAAACCAAGGGAACATTAGGCTTTTTTTGTCACCAAGTCCTAGCATGTACCACCACCAACATAAATATAAGAGGGAAAGAACTCCTTGTGCCTTAAATCAAAGTATAATTCCAATAACGAATGAGTAATTTGGGTTGGTTTCCTTATTGTCACAGAAGCTATCCTCACAAAAGTCAGAAGGTGGGAGAAATTTTTGAAGATTTTCATGAACTCAATGTGACCTCAAGGCTGCTTACCACAAGGGAAATGAAATCAAAACAGGCTTGGCTCATTCCCACATTTTTATCTTTGGGTTGAAGATCTGAGTCCTTATTCAAGCAAGTGGCCAGTGCTTCCTATTACTTGCCTTCCTTAATCCAAACTTATAAAAGATGTTTAGTAAACCAGAATGATGATTCATATTGCAAGCACCAGCAGGATCATAATGCCTGTTTCTCTCATTTCATTCACTCATTCATTCATTCATCTCCTCATTCTTTCATTTATTCTCACAAAACCATATTACTGATCACCTATCCTGTGCTGAGGAAAACACAGTGAACAAGATCCTGTCAGTGACTATGTCCTTAGTAGGGTGATACCCTAGCCAAACAAGGAAAAGTGACAAGAGCTAGAAGAGAAAAAAGCACATACAAGTGCCAGAGGTCCTGGGGTGACAAAATGTATCCTTAAATCATCAGGTTCTAGCCAATTCCATGTGATGACTGGGTGGTCTGGCATGGTGGTTAGGGGAAGGTATTGGGTATAGAGAAGTCAAACTGATGGCTGAATGATGATGGGTGCATGGTTGAAGCTCTCGATACCTCTATTCCCTCAGTTGTGACATGGGGCAAATGTTAGGACTTCCCTCATAGAGCCGCTATGAGATTTCCATGAGGAATGCATAGCAAGCCCTTAGCATAGAACCTAGCACACAACCACCCACCACATGATTACATGGTCAGGTGCTATATTCCAAAGACTAGCAAGGAGACACTTTTTCTCCCTCTCCCTCTAGGTTTAGCCTTGGGTAATGTTAGTACAGACCTGGATGACATCAACCTATCCCCCTGCATTGTGGCCTTGGCTGAGTTCAAATGGAAATTTACACCCTCAGCCTTTCTTTTATGGAGGCTCAGAAAGAAAGCTGTTAGCATCTGCTGAATCTCAGGTAGCATGACAGAACAGTTTACAAGGGACTTTCCAACGTATTCTCCTCACTGCCTTCCTCCAATCTCCTGGAGCTAGGTGAGAATGACCAACTCCATCTAACATTTGTAATCAGTAAAGATGCCAGTGTCTCAGCAACCAGCTCAAGGTCAGAGAGCCTATGCAAAAAATGAGATCACTAAACTCTGCAAACTGTTCCTGCCATGACTCACCAGGTTGGCACTTTTCTTCTTCCAGACAAATTCTAAAATCACTAATATTTACTTACACCAACGTAGCAATGAGAGGTATTCACAAATGTTGCTTGATTTCTTATTGTCAAAGTAACCTGGTTGAAGGCAACCACAGGAGGTTTTCCCAGTGGGTCATTAAAAGGATTTTTAGACTTGGAAATATTTCCAGAGAAGAGAAATCACAAGTAAAGGAACATATGTATATATAATCTTCCCCAAAAGTACACCACATAAATAAATAATCAGGTTTAAATGTGTCTCTTGGCCTAACCTATAAATCCCCAGAGAGCTGTGATTAAGTGTCCAGTGGTTCTCTAAGAGCGTAGTCCCTCTAACCCAACTCCACACACGCAAACTGGAAATGATCATTTGTACAGCTGGTGGCAGAGGGGGTCAAGTTACTTTCATGTTTCCTTTTCACCAAGACTTACTAAGTTGCCAGAGTGATTTTGTGTAAGGCTATTTTTCCCTTTTCTAAATGACTTCATACTTCTATTATACATTCTGTCCTTGAAGATAAAGAGGAGAAACGTTACAGCTGGTTCAGTAAAGGTCAAGTGTGGGAGGGGGTAAGAGATCTTACCTGTGTGCCTGTGGGGTTCTGAGATCAGGCAACACTAATGACATTAAACATACCATCAATCATTTTTTTTTGCCCCAACTGAGCCATTGATATTATAACAGGTTTCCGTTGGGGATTTTTTTTTCTTTGTTTTAAGTAAATTCAGCTATTCTCCTTTGGCAATCACCAGGGTTTGGCACTTAAATTCTACCCTAAGCAATGGCTCCAGTTTAGCTCACAAATAGAAAGTAACCTGGCAAGTAGAATGTAAGTTAGGAGTGGTGGCTGGGGAGCCAGACTGTGTAGGTTTAAAATCTGAATCTCCTATTGAATTGACTGTGTGATTATGGGCAACTGAATTCAACCTCTCTGAGCCTCAGCTTTTCCATTAAAACAGGTTTATTTGGAGGATTGACACAACACAGGTAAAACTCACCAATGCAAATTCTGTCAGCCCACCTTTTGTTTTAGTCACTGCGGCAGCAAACAGGTCCATGCAGGCTCCAGTCAACTTTGTGACAATGCAACCTGAGTCACACACCACGTTCCTCCAACCTCCTGCTCAAAGCCTTCACTGCCTTGGTAGTATGGCACACCTGTAGAAAAGCGACTGGTACTCATGCATGCTCAGCCTGGAGTTGTGGGGCACCCTTGACCAAGGGAGGATGACAATTCTGAGCATTTCCTGAGAGCTCTGTGGAGGAAAATTTATCCTTCTATGTAAGACTGTGCATTGCATAGACCCTGGAGGATACTCCGCAAGGTTATCTAATTCTAGGGAAACTATTTTACAATTCTCTAAATAATAAATGATTGATAGCAATGCAAAAGAATTCTTGTCTATAAACAAACAAATTCTGTTCTGTCCAAAAGACTTTCTTCCCCACCATGGTGAAAGCTAGTTTGGCTCCATTTGCACATTCATTTTCATATCTCCAGTCTATAAATGTGTCTGTTCTTGGGATTCTCTTTTGAAGTGAGTAAAATATATGTATAGTTCCCTCATTGATTATGAGTTAAATATTTAACATGCTATCAGTTTTACATTCGTATGAAAATTATGATTACATTCCTATGAAAGTTGCAAAATTACTTTTCAACAGCTCCTTGTAATGTCCCAAGGGATTGATGCCAGCACCCTGCCTATGTAACACATACTTGTCCTGATTTCCTCTCCTTCTTGTTACCCTCTGCTTTGTCCCTCACTCTTAGCTTCTTAATGTCACGTCACATTCCCTATAAAACTACTTGTATGCGATCAATTGCCTTGATTTCTGCTTGAGGACTAAGGGTCGTGGGGGGCTATGCTGAAGATACTAGAATATAAATATCATTCTATAAATATTAGTTATTATTCGGGTAAATTGATAAAATAAATTAGAATCTCAAAACTAACAATAGAAGCCATATATCGAGGATGTCAGAGCAAAAAGAAGCCTGGGTCTCCAACAATCATGAAAGCATTACATTAAGCACATTCTGTTTATGTTTACATGAAAGAGAAACAAGCCGGGCTCGGTGATTCAGCCTGTAATCCAGCGCCTTTGGGAGGCTGAAGTTAGTGGATTGCCTGAGCCCGCGGGTTCGAGCCCCACCTGGGCAGGCAAGACCTCATCTCTACAGTAAAATCAAAAAATTCGCCGGGCGTGGTAGCACGCGCCTATAATTCCGGCTACTCAGAAGGCTGAGGCGGAAGGATCGCCGGAGCCCAGCAGGTCAAGGCTGCAGTGGCTGGGAGCAGCCACTGCACTCCAATCTGGGCAACAGAGTGAGACTCCAACTCAAAAAAAACCAAAACAACAACAACAAAGAAAGATAAGCAAACATCTCGTTATATATGCCACCATCATTTTGAGTTTTCTGTCACTCTTGACTGAGACTCATCCCAATTGATGCATCCCCTCTTTCCCTAAATCCATTCTTGAAATGAAAAGTCTTATGCATTGAAATGAAAGAAGCAGAGCTAATATGAGTAAAACATCCACAGATGATTAAGGGCAGGGTATCATAGCTCTGATGGACTAGAAATGATACAGAACTTCACAGTGGTCTAGAATTCTGCAATAAACTGTTCTGGTTAAGACAAGACTCGAGTGGATTCAAGAGGAGTCGTTATAATTTAAAGTGGCAAGAGGCACAGGGCAGAAAATTCAAGGCAGAGCTCTTGAAGACTAATATGAAGGTAACAAGGAGTATGGAGTGGGCTGTAGAGGGCAAGAGTGAGATGACCTTCCTCAGTGGAACAGTGAAACTTGGGGAGAAGTGTAAACATTTCTCAGAGAGCCCTTTCTCTCCTGCCCACCACTGAGGACAGACGTAGAGGAACCTTGAGTAGTCCCATTCCCAGGACTCCACAATGTTTCCATTAGCATCTCTGAACACTATTTACTCCTTGCTTCCATTAACCTCAAATGGAGCTGTTTTGTAGACTCAATGAAATAAAACAGGAAAAGGACTTACCAGGATACCCACTAATTCTCCCTGTTTTCTCCTTCCTTTCTCTGATGACACTTATCCCCACAAAAAGTTCAGTCCTCATCAATTTGTATTGTAGTTTCAAAATTCAACTTCTAACAGTGATAATTAAGCCATTTAGCTTGTCTACAGAAATGAACTGGCATATTAAATCTTCTCTTCCTATATCTTAAAAAAAAAAATAACAATCTTTTCATACCAAATGCTCATTACAGTAACAGTTCCCAAGCCTGGTGTTAATTGTGTCTCTTGTTATACAATTACAGATCATACTGGCTCTGGACCACACCATGCAATTATTTTTATTCATTAATAGCCAGTGCTTAGAAGAGAATGGATCCCACCTAGTCATTAATGAAGAAGCCTTTTTTATATCATCAATAATCACATCATCAGCACAACTCATGAAAGACTGCCTGGGTTTTCAGAAACCATGGACGTTTAAATTCACTAACCTAAAGATATTTGCATACGCTTTTAAGTAAATTTACTGCAAGGAGTTCAGAAAAGGAGGGGTATGACCTTATAGCTCAAGTTTTTTCAAGGGGGAGTCCTTGTGGACTAAATCTAGAAAGTTCCAGCTAGATTATTAAAGAAAAAAAAAGAAATCTGAGCATCACTGTTTTCAGATACCACATTAGAAATGAACCATCTGGGTATATGCTGGAGGGAGGGTAGAGAGTGGAGGATGTAAAATTCATATTTCAAGGTTCTAGTCACAGAGATTCTGATTGAATAAACATGTAGTGGGATTGTGGAATAGACAGGAATACGCATTTTAGTAACTTCATTTCCCCACCACTGGGAATTGAATGCAGTAGCCTCTGAACCATACTTTGAGAAACAATATTTAAAGATGTCCATGTGCTTGCACAAGGACTTCTCAATGAACTCAGAATCAATATATGAGTGGTCCCTAATTCTGGACATTGAGGAAAGAGAGAGTATGTCTTTGTTTTTTGCTTCTATAACAGCATACCGCAAACTGCTCAATTTATAATGATCTCTCTCTCTCTCTCTCTCTCTCTCTCTCTCTCTCTCTTTCTCTCTCTCTCTCGATGACTTCTCTAAATGGAAAAGTGGAACTTGGGGAAAGGTGTAAACAGAGAGTAAGAGAAAGAGAAAATTACTATGGGAATTATTTCACACAATTGTGGAGGCAAAGTACAATAATCTTTTATCTGCAAGCTAGAGGACCAAAGAAGTTAGTAAAATAATTCAGTCTAAGTTCAAAGGCCTGAGAATCAAAGGAGTTGATGATATAGCCCCAGTCCAAACCCAAAGGCCTGAAAATGAGGTGTTAGGGGTCAAATCTTGGAGTTCAGAGCCTGAGAACCTGGAGCTCTGATGTACAAGGGCAGGAGAAGAATGTCTCAGCTCAAGAAGAGAGAGTGAATTATAATGTGAATTGGTAGACCAAGTAAATAAGTCTGTTCTCACCAATGTAGGTGGGCTTCGCTCAGTCTACCAATTAAAATGATAATCTCTTCCAGAAACTCCTTCACAGACACACTCAGAAATAATGTTTTATCAGCTATTTGGGCATCTCTTAATCCAGTCAAGTTAACATATAAATTAACCACTGCAGGGAGTTATGACATGAAACAGGACATGCCTAAAGATTCTACTTTTCCCCAATTTTGCTTCAGTTTCTAAAGAGTTATGGGGCTTAGGAATTTTTTTTGATCTTTTGTGAAACTTGTCTTTTATCAGAGACAGACTAACACATGAATATCATAACCAAGGAATAAATGAAATATACTTTTATAAAAACTGTAGAAATCAAACTCTCTTTCTATTTTTTTAAAAATTATTACTCACCTCCCAGGTTACCTAATACTAGTAGCTAGTGAGTAACAGTCCTACATCTATGTAATATAGATACACATACATACACACAAACATACAAGTTTTTGGCATTTAATTTTTTCAACACATCTTATTGTTTTTAATTTGCTGCAATGTTTTTTAAAACTGATAATGTACTTAAGATCCTTTTCCAAATAATTAGTTAGAAGGCGAGTTTCTAATTTTTAGCATCTACGAAATGGTCTGTGATATGACTATAAGAAAATTCAGGGCTACTCTTGCACTTATCTCTATTCTTGGTATTTTTGTTTGTTTGTTTTGTTTTCCTCTGGATCCTCTTCTTTTTCTTGACTTTTAACCTACAGATAGAAACAAGTTACCTTCCTCTGAACCAGGGCATGCCTGATTACTTTAGTTCAAGAACATTGCTTAGAATCACAAAAGTTCTCCTGGGTTTTGAGTATCAATGCTAAATCAAATATCAAATTTGAATACAGGAAGAGAATAGCAATGAGGTTTTTGTCCTCAAGATCCTTTATGCCTAAATCACACAAGAAGAGGAAAGGCTCAAGATAGAAGAGGTTTCAAGATGTATCCAAAAATATAACTCAGATCAATAAAGCAGGTTTTGGGCATTCAGTCCAGAATACCCCGTTGGCCCAACATTCGTGTTGAGTTGGAGTATCCCTTTAAGTCTTCCTACAGACTATTACAAAGATGGCTTAAATTGATAGGTGATAGGAAAAAGGGGCATTGCTAAATTTCTGCTTTTCTTCTGCCTTTTCTGTAAAGTAAGAATGGTTAAAAGAAAATGACTGGAGAGAATAGATATTGATCTACCAATTTTTAGATATTATTTGTCCATATCAATAGATATTGATATGAGATAAGTGAAACTCTAACTGGGTGAGGATGCTAAAATATTTTTGTGTTTGGATCTCTGATAAACAGCATTTGAGGACACAGAGACAACTCATAAAGGAGACAGAAAAATGACTGTGGGATGTCTATAAGGAATGCTAGACAAAGACTGGCACTCTCTCTCTTTCTCTCTCTCTCTCTCTCAATCAGTCAGCCCCACCAGTCAATACATTTTTAAGCATCCATTATATTCCAGACACTTACAATAACAAAATGAACAAAAAGACAAGAACCATGTCTCAAAGAAATTTTGTTCTAATAAAGACTTAAGACAATAGACAAGAAAATAAAATAATTTGAAACTATAGGTTGTATGAGATAAAATGCTGTGAAGAAAATAAAGTCAGATGTGCTCTTAAACTACATATGAAGTATATCACTCAGATCTGTCTGCCATACTTTCAATTTAAGCCTGACAGACTGGAATAGATTTGGATGATAAAGAGTCTGGAAGCCTTGACAGTCAAGAAACAATAAAAAGAATGATGGCATATGAAATGGAAGATTCATAGATTGTGACTCTTTTCTTTAAATCCTTCAACAACTGTCATATGAAAAATAAATAATTAGACATACATTTGTGTGAATTCAAAATACCTGGACAGTTCTTTCAATGAAGAAAATATCCAGTCAATACATGAAAGCAGGCTCTGACAATTAGAACTATCTGAAACTGAACTTCTTTGCTTTGCACTCTATCATTGGAGGAAATAAAGCAGAAGGAATAGGACTACTTATCAGGAAGGTTGTACAGGAGATGTGTATGTAACCAGCAAAAGCACAAGTCAATCTACACTTCATTCTTCATAAGTGCAGTCTAGGAGAAATCATCTTAGTTCAAGAACTTACAGTCAGGCCCCTGGAGTGGCAATTTCTCCTTGAACTGGAATTGGAAGAGCTGGAGATTACTAAATCACTCTGTGTAAGAAAGGAAAAATAATTTGGTTTTGCTTCTGATTGGAAAAGGACCTAGAAGAGAGAAAAAGGGAGGAGAGAAAGTTGAGGAAGAAAAGAAGTAGGGTTGAAGAAATGGCCTATGAACTCCTTAGAGGAGAGCCAACTCTAACATTTTATTTTAATCCACGATTGGAGCTTATTGCTGAGCATGGTGTGTGTGTGTGTGTGTGTGTGTGTGTGTGTGTGTGTGTGTGTGTGTGTAACACACAAATAATTGCTTATGTATAGAAACGGGAAACAGGACTGATTGAGCTTCATACCAAAGTTGATGTGTTCAAACAGGAGGAACAAAGTTTCTTTATTCATACATTTGACATTTAACTTCATAAATGAAGTAGTTGGAAGAATTTAGCAGTGAAGACATCAGGCTCTGGCTTTTCTTTGATGGGGGTCTTTTTTACGTGACTTCAATTGTGTAACATATTATGATTTGTTAAGGTCTTAGATTTTTTCATGGTTCTACCTTGGTAGGTTATACGCATCCAGAAATTTATTTATTTCTTCTAGGTTTTCCAATTTGTCAGTGTAAAGGTGTTCATAATGGTCTGTAAGATTCTTTGTGTTTCTGTGATCCCCGCTGTTATGTCTCCTTTTTCATTTCTGATTTTGTTTATTTGGGTCTTCCCTCTTTCAAGTTAGTCTAGCTAAGGGTTTATCCATTTTGTTTGCTTTTTAAAATAACAATCTTTTCGTTTCATTGTTTTGTTTTGTTTTTTAGGCCTCAATTTTATTTATTTTTGCTCTGAGGTTTACTATTTCCTTCCATCTACTAATTTTGGCTTTAGTTTGTTCTTGCTTTTCCAGTTCCTGGAAGTGCAATTTAGGTTGCTTATTTGGAGTCTTTCTACTTTTTTGATACAGGCCTTTATTGTTGTAAACTTCCATATTAGAACTACTTTTGTTGTATCCTATGTATTTGATATGATTTTCATTTACATTGGTTTCAAAAACATCAATTTTTTTTCTAGTTTCTTTATTGAAATTAAGGAATTAGAAATCAGAAAGAAATTTTCTAATTTGTTTATTTTTTTCTAACTTCTCTATTGATCAGACAAGAGCATGTGTATAATTTGCATACTTGTGAAGTTTTTTTGTTTGTTTGTTTGTTTGAGTTGGAGTCTCATTCTGTCACCCAGACTGGAGTGCAGTGGCCGCTCCGGGCCACCGCAGCCTCGACCTGCTGGGCTCCAGCGATCCTTCCGCCTTGGCCTTCCAAGTAGCTGGAACTACAGCTGGAACTACGCTACCACGCCCGGCTGATTTTTGATTTATTGTAGAGATGAGGTCTCGCCAAGTTGCCCAGGCGGGTCTCGAATTCGCGGGCTCAGGCAATCCACTCACCTCAGCCTCCCAAAGTGCGGGATGACAGGCTGAGCCACCGAACCTGGCAGTTTGTGAAGTTTTAAAGGTTCCTCTTGTTATTGATATTTAGCTTTAGTTTGATGTGGTCAAAAAGATATTTCATATAATTTTTATTTTTAAAAATTTTTGTTAAACCTTGTTTTGTGGCCCAAGATATTGTCTATTCTGGAGAATGTTCAATGTGTTGATTTTATTTTATTTTATTTTGGGGTGGGTATTCTGCAGCAATTGGGTGACATGTTCTGCTAATGTCAATTAGGCCTATTTGGTCTAGTGTAGTTTAACTCTGCTGTTTATTTGTTAACTTTTTGTCTGGATAATCTGTCTACTACTGAGAGTAGGTATTGAGAATAGAATCCCCTACAATTATTACATTTCAATTTAACTCTCCCTTTAGATGTATTAAAGTTTGCACTATACACTTGAGTGCTCTAGAGTTAGATGCATATAATTGATGTTTATAATTGTTCTATTGTTGTGCTGAATTAACATGTTTAGAAAGACCTTTTTTGTTTCTTTTTACAGTCTTTGACTTGTAGCATATTTTATGTGGCATAAGTATAGATACTCTTGCTCTTTTTTGGTTGCCACTTGCATGGCATATCTTTTCTCTATTGTTTCATGTTCAGTCTATGTGTGTCTTTATTGGTAAAATGAGATTTTCATACCCAACATTTAGTTGAGTCTAGTTTTTTATCCATTCAGCTGTTCTATGTCTATTGAGTACATTTTCAGTGTTGCTGTTGATAAGTAAGGATGTCATATTGCTATTTTGTTGCTTGTTTTCTGGTTGTTTTGCAAATTCTTCTCTTCCCTTCTTTTCTTACTATCTTTCTTTGTGCTTAAGTGACTTCTTCTGGTAGTATGTTTTATTTGTTGCTTTTTTATTTTTAACACATTTGTTATAAAAACATCTTATAGATATGAGTTTTTTTTAAGTTATGACAACTTATCTTTGATCACAAAGTAAAGAATAGAAACAAATAAACAAAAAATACACAAATATTTCATCTACCACACATTTTGATATTTTGTTGTCTCAGTTTATATGTTTTTATATTGCCTATCTCTTTTTTGAATGAGAATTTTAATCAAAACATTGATTATAATGATACATTTATAAAAAGACTGTTTCTCACTTTTGGGTTTCTCTTTCTATGCATTTGGTCTCTGTCATGCTGGCATTACTTTCCCTTGCCCTCCTGGTGCCCCCTGCCCTGGTACTTACTTATGTCTCACTTTGTGACCATGTGCCCCCAAGAAACTAGTGTGAAAGTGTTGTTCCCATGCAGTGGCCGTACCTTTTCTATATGATTCTCCAACTTCCCTATTCAGATCTGTTTTCATGCTTTGCAGTATGACAGCTTCTCAGCCTTGGAAAACTCCATGCTCAAAGGAAGAAGCCTATGAATTCTTACTGAAAGTCACCAGGAAGATAAGCCTCTCCCTGAAAATCCAAACAATTCTCTGTACGTGATACTTTTATTTCTCGTTCATCTGAAGTGCTCATCTCACAGCTATGAGATAAAATCAAAGTTACATTGCCTATCTCTTAACAGGTGGCTGAAAAAATATTATTTATAACAGACAGGCTTCATACAAGAATTACAAGTAAATTGGAAACCCCAATTACAGTATTAGAGTATTCTGGGCTTGTCTGTGTACTTTTGCCAGCAAGTTCCATACCCTCAAATATTTTCTTTTTCCATGTTAATGGGTTTTTTTTTTCCTTCAGAATGAAAAATTCTCTTTAATATTTCTTGTTGAGTCTGGTAGTGGTGAATTCTTTCTATATATATTTTTTTTGGTCTGGAGGAGACAATATCTCTCCTTCATATTTGATGTATAGCATTTCTGGATACATATTCTTGGATGGCAGCTTTTTTTTTCTTTCTGCACTTAAAAAATAATATCTCACTCACTTCTAGCCGTATATGGTTTTCATTAATAAATCTATTGTCAGATGAATTGGAGTTCCTGTATATGTAATTTGCTTCTTTATTCTTACTTCTATTAGGATCCTTTCTTTGTCTTTGACCTTTCAGAGTTTGATTATTATATGCCTTAGAGTAGTCTTATTTGAGTCAAATCCATTTGGTGTTCTATGACATTCCACACCTGAATATTTATATATTTGTCAATTTGTCTGTTATTTCTTTGAATAAATTTTCTATCCCTTATTCTTGCTCAGCTCCCTCTTGAACACCAATAATTCTTAGATTTGGTATTTTGGGGTAATTTTCTATATCTTGTATGTGATCTTAGTAATAATTTATTCTGGTTTTTTTTTCCTCCTTTGACTTTATATTTTCAAATAGTCTGTCTTCAAACTCACTGATTCTTTTTTCTATTTATCTACTCTTCTCTTAAAAGTCTCTAGTAAATTTTTTCATTTAGCAAATGTGTTGCTGTCTTATTAGGGTCAGTTCCTTATTATGCCAATTTGGGGAGATCACAGTTCCCTGTTTGCTGTTGTTTCTTGTGGATGTAGATCTGTGTCTTTGCATTGAATAATTAATAATAATTGAATAATTATTTATCCCAGTATTCTCTGTCTATTTTGTTTTTTGGATATATTTGCCTAAAGATACTTAGTAATTTACTGGTTGAATTTCTTTTCTGCTAAATTGCTATCTCCTTTTCAGCACTAGATAGCATGTTAATCCCAGGTTTGACTTGGCTCTAGTAAATGATCAGAATACTACCTTCTCAAATTGGAGAAGTCTCAATGGGGATATTTCAGCAATGTGGAAAAGCTGGCAGAGATTTTGTGCCCAGAGGACACTTGGAATGCTTCTCCTACAGCTTCTGAACCATCACTCTGACTGGGTGTCTCCTTTGGTTAAGTTGCAGAGCATATTTTCTTAGGCTGAGGATGGTAGTTTCACCTTCCCCCTTTGTCTCTGGCTGTCCTCAGGATTCTTTCTTCAAGGCCTGGAATTTTCTATTATCTTGCAGTTTCAATAAAGAGTCAATATTACCCTAGGAAATATTGAGAAAATATATTCCAAAACAGTAACATATGAAAACTTGCTCTGCAAAATTCTTAAAAAGACAAATAAGTTATAAATATGTTATAAATATAATTGTAACATATTTTGAAAGATTTATTATTGAAAAAAATCAAACTGGAAAACATTTCCATACCCTATTGACCTAAAGGGTAACTAATTAGCTTCGTTCAAATAATGTCGTACTAAGTTATCCAATGTGTAAATCAGTTTAAATAGAACTTCTCTGATTTAAGGAAAATGGGAGGGCTATAAGAAGGGTGCCTTGGAGAGTTTCTCTTTAGGTCTCTGATTGCCCCCAAGGGAGTCTTTGAGGCCTCTTTAGGAGATAGTTATACTCTACCTATCAAAGTCGGGAATAAGGCCACTTCTAGCATGTCTTCTAATGGTGCTAAGCTTGCCACCTGTTGATTCTCAAGAGTCAATTCTGCCCATATCTTCTCAATTTTATGTTCAGTGATATAAATTTAGTATCTGAAAATCAGTCATCATAAATATTTACACTGCAGAAATTGGCAAATACTACAAATCAGGGCTGCTTTTTTCCCCTCAAACAATCAGTTTTCTAGTATACCACTGCTTGAAACCATGAATCTAACTCAATGTAAGAACTGAGATGAGAAAGAGGAATAAATGAGAGATCTGCCATAAATGGAACTATTTGCAGAGAAATTCCATTTCATTCTTCTTTTTCTAGAATGCCTTTCTTGTTCTGATTTCAGCCTTTTGAGTTATAAAGAACTATTCTTATGTAATTTTGCTATCAGGTTTTCTTTTTACGTTCAACTTATATTGTATCTGTAGTACAGGTTCCCAGATACTGGGCTGTAAACTCTCCACAGGTTTTGAGGTTATAGCAAGAGATATCTAATTTACACATACATCACAATAAAAAAAAGGAAATATATTTTAAAAGATCAAATGTATAAAAGGGAAGTATATGAGTACAATAAATAAAGACATATATATATGTATGTGTATATGTGTGCATATATATGGAGAGAGAAATTGATTTATATTTACAACAACTATGAATCATTGACTTAAGGTTTTCCCATGGTACATGCAATCTTGGAAGATTTGGTATGCCATTTGGATTTTCTCTTAAACTGAAAGCTTAGCTATTCTTTTCTACAAACTCATCAATATAGTATTGGTATGTTTGAGGCAGTTTAATGTCATTTCCTTCTCTTCTTCCCTTGTCATTTCCTTCTCTCTTTACCTAATACTATTTTCTAGGATTTAGATAGATGTCAAGGGTAAGAGAAATGAGGAGACAGAAGCCTAAAGAAAGGAAAATGATTTGGCCTAAAAAAAGTGTCTAGCACAGAGTAGAAACTCAGTAAATAGTGTTAATTGATAGACTAACGGTCTCAGATCACATAATGAGTAGTGATGACAGTAGTTCCATGGAGCTGTAGTTATGTTTTTCTGTTTCCAAAGTAATCAACACAGTAACAGAAAGGATATAAGATGGAGTCAACATACCCAGAGAGCACCATTTTAACACTGACTAGTTCTGTCATATACTCTTAACGTTATCTAACTTACCCACTAATCACTAGCCAAGGACAGAACCGGTTTCTCAGAGGTAGCTATTGATAATTGTTCTACAACAACCCCCCTGCTGTTTTGTAGACAATTAATCTAATAAACTCTTTGTGACCTTCGTGACACAAACACCATTAACATAGCAACAATCCTGAACCTAACCTTTCCATCTGCCTTTCATCCATCACCTGACCAGTACCTGTGCTTACTTTTCCCCTTCTTAAAAGCATTCAACTTCAAGCAGTCATTTACCATGCTCTTGTTAAACCTGTTGGGATGGGCCATGTTTTCTTAAGCTTTGGCCCCCTCCCTACCTTAGGAGGTGAGTATCCTCTCTCTGTCTCCCTCTCTAACTTAATTTCTAAATAAACTATATTTTTAGATCTAACTTCTGTGCAATTCTTTGCTTCTTTTGTTCAGGATCAGATCGCAAACCAGAGCCCCCGGCAGGTCTGACTTAACAGCAGCAGACCAATGTCTCAATATATTTTAATTGATTAGCTATTGTAACAATTAGGAAGTACCTTCTACTCTTTTATCACAGTTAAGGAATCCGTAAAATGGGGATAATAATGCTCTGAAAGAAGATTGTATTAATTAACTGATCTTGCATAATCCAATTTAGCTGGGTATTTGCTAACTTGCACTGTTAACAGAAGAGAAGATGATGTAATACAGAGAGGAAGTTCGAAAGAAAGACAAGTTCTTTTTCTTTTTCTCCATATCTCTAAGCTGTCCTGTTTCGGATTTTATACCCTGCTTCTGTTCATTGCCCTCTCAGAAGGTATTTACGTGGTTATAAACTGACCACAGAATGGTACAACTTAAGATTAGAATGCTTTTTTGTGATGCTGCAAATAAAAGACAGAAATCAAAGTATATGTCTTCCTTGGCTCCTTGTAGTTTGGATGATAAGGTTCTCAGCTATGATCTTGCACAGGGCCTCTATGGCTGCGCGTCAATCCATTTGCAGGGAAAAATTAAGTTCTCTTGAATCACTGCAGTCTTTTGGTATGGGGCACCTGGGTAGTAGACAATTAAAATCATGCTTACTCCTTACACTGTATTGTGACACCCAGCAAAACAAACTGACCCAGTTTGTGATCTCCATACCCACTGTCAGCAATCATGTAGGCGATATCTTTTCTTTTTTTCTCTCTCTCTACCTTTTCTCCCTAGAGCAAAACTTTTGGAATTCATTTGTCTTAAAACTTACTGATTGTTTCACGGGGTCATTCAAGAAATAATAAAATGCAACACAACCTTACAAGGTTTATTTAGAGGAGGGTGCCATTTTCTTTTCATTCCACACTTTGAGAGACTTGGCCAATAGGGAATCAAGAAAACCTGTCAAATTTATTTAATTAAAATGAAAAGAAAGAAAATCCATTTTAACATTTCTAATCAACAGGAGTTTAATGAGTCATGTTGGTTCCTGGAGTGAAGACACAGTAGGGCATTTTTGAGCTAATTTGCTTCATTACTATTCAAAGTGTGTATATCACCCAACATTTTCTAGGAGACTCAAGAACCAAAAACATCAAAAGGAAAGTTTTATCTTGCATGTAATGTTAAACAGATGTTCCACATCGAACCAACTGTAGCATTTAATATAAAATGTTGCCAGTTAAAACAATTATCTTATTACCTGCTTCAATCCCACCTTCAAAATGAATCTGTAACTCTTACCCTTAAGATTCTTCTCCAGTTTTTAGATTTGACACTGATGCTACTGAGGCCACCAAAGCAGGTCCTGGATTGGTGAAAATAATTTGGGCTTTGAAACACATCAACTTGGGTTCAGATTCAAGTCTGTTATTGTCAAGGAGGCATTTTGAAATGTCAAATTAGTTAACTTATCTTTTGTTTATTATTTAACAAATATTTATTGAGCCCTTCTTTACCTAATACTAGTACAGGCACTAGAGAAATGGGAGAATCAAGGCACTCTGAATGTCAGTTTTCTTATCTGTAAGCTGGGGAAGAGTGTCATAAGTTCTACTTTACCCAGTTGTGGTGCTGATAAAATGAGATAGGATACATAAGATACATGGGGCATAGTGGACATTTTCAGTAAATGGTAGTTTTTTTTTCTCCCCCAGTGCGGGATTCCTATA
The DNA here is from genome assembly GCF_000164805.1 of Carlito syrichta. Taxonomy (NCBI): domain Eukaryota; kingdom Metazoa; phylum Chordata; class Mammalia; order Primates; family Tarsiidae; genus Carlito; species Carlito syrichta. The sequence continues at coordinate 556,374 of NW_007258951.1, read as the reverse complement.
TAGCTACAACCACACTCAGACATTTGATTGCAAAGTTGTGATTTTTGCAGTGTAATTGCAAGGTTGAAATGTGAGTTTAAAAGACCAACCTGTGAAGTACAGTTAAGCCAAAACTTTCAGTGAGAATACAACTCAGATTTCATTGTCATTTACTTTTCATTTTATTTTGTTTTTTGTTTATTATTATTTTTTATTTCAATACCTTTGAGGGATGCAAATAGGTTTTAGTCTGGGATTTAAGTGATCTAATAAACAACTTGTAATCCAAGCGTTATAAATCCATGTTAATTCTTTTAGCTATAAGTCGTTAGCACAGAGCCTTATAGTATGCATTTAGCAAATATTCTCTGTATAATGAGAATGAATCAACTAGAGAGGAAATGAACAATATTTTTACTCAACAGCATTAGCAATACTCTGCACAATTAACAAAGCTCTTTCAAGTTCATTCATTTCATTTCTGTATGCAAATATATGCAAATATATATATATGGATGTAAATACACATATACATAATCTACTATATTTAGACAATATTATAGACAACAGAAATTTTTAGTAAATAAGACAAAGTCCCTGCCTTCATAGAGCTTGTATTCTATGAAGAAAAGATAGACAATAAGCATAAAAGGAATAGAATGAAATGTAGTAATTGGTAAGGGAACAAAGCTAAAATCTTTAGTTATCTCACACATTCTCATTCCCAGAGTATGTTTGAAGAAGCTAAAAAATAAATAATAAAATTAAAAATAAGAGTAGAGACCTGAAAAAAGTTAAGAGAGTTAGCCTAAAATCTTGAGTGACAATATTTCAGCAAAAGAAAATAGCAATTTTAGGTACTCTAAAATGGGAGCAAGATTTGCCTATTCAAGTAAGAACAAGATGGTTGGTGTGGCTAGAGAGGAGGGAAAGGAAAGGAAAGTTTAAAGGTTGTGGGAGACGAGATCCAATCCTAGTAAGTCATGGTGAGGATTTTAAATGTTATTCTTTATGTAATAAAGTGATAGTTAATATCCGAGAGAGTCTCCCAAATTCCTCCTCCCCTTGTTCACACATGTCACTCCCTACCTCAAAAGGTGAAGTTATTTTCCATCCCTTCTATCTGGGCTGGCTAGGTAAGAACTTTGACAATAGAATATGGAAATGACATTCTGGATCTTTAAGTTCAAACCTCAGGAAGACTGATAGCTTTTCCTTCCTCTTTGAACACTGAGAACACCTTCTCTCAAAACCCAGCTGCCACGTATCTTGGAGAGCCTGCATGAAGAATTGAGATGGTCCAGTCAACAGTCCCTCAGCTGATAGCAGCATCAACTGCCAGGCATACAAGAGAGCCATCTTAAATGTTCCAGATCATATGAGTCCCCATATGACACGTCAACATAACATGGAATGAGAAAACCAACCAATTAAGCCCAGTCAGCCACAGAATCATGGAAGATAATAAGGTGGTGTTGTCTTAATTTTTGAAGTTCTGATGATCATGTTATACAATAATAGATGACCAATATAGATGAGAGCCATTGAATATAATCATTATAATACTTAATCAATTTTCTTTCTGTTCCTAAGATGTAGGGTTTTATTTCAATATGCATTTCATAGTTGTTGTTTTTTTAAGTTAAATATGACTTGCTAAAATTCATTCAGTAGGTAAGGGGCAGGGCCCAATCTTAGTTATGGGTCTTCTACAGAATTCTTTCCCTGGTAGAGATGAGCATTGATTCAGCCAGACCAACCTAAATTTCATAGACATAACAAATAATTCCAGATGCTCTATTGATCACGTTGCTATATACCTGGTCCATATCTATTAAAGCGTCTAGGTTACTTTGAAACCAGAATTGATTTACCATCTGTATCAGAATATTTAATATCCAGACTAAAAGGTCCCTGGGGATGTGAATATGTGAGATATTGAAGATTTAATGCCTATCGGATTATTTTAGGTTGAGAAAAATGTGAACAAATTTATTAATTAATATCTGCTTATTTTGAAATTCAGGAGACTCGATCGCCTAGGTTTGGGACTTCTATCTTGACCAGAAATATTCTTATTTGAAAACGTGAGTGAAGTTATTCCAGGGGAGAGATGCAATATTTGTGAAAATCAAAAGTTGTGAAAAGTAACTACCTTTGGGTTGATATGTTAATAAATCAACATTCAATCTATTTGCTGAGTGGGTAAGCTGAGAATAAATACATGAGTGTATTTTTCTTTTTTCTAATGCATGAGAAACCATTAAAAAGTGTAAATGCACTTTCTATCATGTGGTCCGTGCTAAGGCTTTTTGAAGTCCTGTCCCTTTTCCCCAATATGGCAACTAGGCTAAGGGGAAGCTTATATTATATGGTTAATTGCCTAGTGGATAGCAGGCCTCAATGAATGTTCATTTGTTGAAAATGTTCTTCAGTTTCTTCATCTGTGTATTGAGGATGTTGTCCAAAAATTAAGCGGGTGCTTTTTACTACCTTCACAGTTGGTGGACACTTCCCATCATGATCCCCTCCTCCCACTGATCTCAGACTCTACCTCACATTATTTTCAAAACAGTGTGCTGGGTGCTTACATCAATCACTCATAAATGGACCTTGAGAAGAAACAATTTATCCTCTGGTACACAATTATTTGCTGCCCTCCAAGCGCCAAAGTTTTTGACTCCATGGTTCTGAATCCATGGAAACTTTAGAATAATCCCATTTTTCTGAAAATGTCACTGTAACCAAAAAAAAAATGATTTTAACATCAAAAATTGCACCAAACTTCCCATCATGAACTGATATGGGTGATTAATCACTTGAAAATTCATTATTATTTCATTATTTACTGCAATGTTTATAGCATCTTCATATTTTAGGATGTAGAAAGCACTTTAGCTTTTTTAAATAACAAGGTGAACAGAGTGCCTCTCCATTAAAATTATTGCTATAATTTGTGAGTCATAACAAGTCATATTTTAATCTAGGCTTTTGAATAATCAAACCAGAAACTTAGATGCAAGAATTGGTGCCAATAGAGATAGGGGAAGGTAGGGGAGATAACTAGTAAATAAAAGCAGAGTACCAGAACATTAAAGATAGTACTGATTGTATCTAAAGCATTGTATCAGACATTTAGAGAACTCGAAGCTTATACTGACAGCCTATTCTCAAGGAATACATTGTCTAGATGGGGAGATGCAACAGACTCCTTATGAGATAAATATAAATACCAAGACTCATTGTGCAAATGTTAGATATGCAGCAGAATATATTCCAAAGATTCAGAGGAGAATCGTCGTGAACTGGAACTCAGACAAGATCATAAAAATTCCTTGGGGAATGTAGGACCCATTTATGTAACTTGCAGCACCTAGCCAAGTGCCTGGTATATACTTGTTACTAAAGAAAACTTGGAAAACTCAGCTGACTTAAGATGCACTTAGTCAAGTGAAGAGGAGGACATCAACGTTGGGATGGATAGCTTAAGTAAAGCAGAATTCTGCTCCTGGTGAGTGTTAAAACACAGAATTCTGGCCAGGAGCAAGGCATCTAAGAAGAGAGAAGAGGGGGACACTTTTTATGTACTGTCTCCTAGAGAAATCTCACTCCCATCTGTGGCTCAGCCATGCCAAAAACTGCCATTAGTCACCTAAATGCCACTCTAACAAACTTCTACACACTCCCCTCACATAACACTGGACATTTCCCTTGGAATATCTTACTGGGTCCTCAAAGTTAAGTGATGTGAAGCTCCCCTCTCAAATTTTGATCTTCCTCTTTCTGACATTAAGAGTGCTCTTATGCAGACTGGAAACCATACTGGCACCTTTAATCCCCTCTCTTCTTAGGTAGCCCTGTTGGTTTTTCATTAGGGAATGACTCTACATTCATAGTCGCCCAGATCTCATCTACACTGATTGCCCCTGATGGAACCTAAAGTTCAGATCTCCCTGAATCTCCTTTGAGCAATTATATTTTGTTTCTTGTCTCTAGCTTGGACCCTCTGCAATCTCTTCTATCATGAACTTCATGAGAGAAAATGTTGTGTCTTGCATTCTTTCATGCATACATCCATTATGCTGAAAGAGTTCTTACTATGTGTCTGGCACTGAGTTCTGTGATTATCACCCCTTCCTCACCCACACACACACTCTATCAGAAATAATTTTATTTTCTTCTTCCTTGGATCATATGTATTTGATTCAATGTTTGTCTTTCCTTTTAAATTTGTGATATGTTCATACATTCATATTTGTCACAGTATCCCTACCACAGAGCTTTGCATATAGCTGACACTCAACCAATGTGTCCAGGAGAAAAAAATAATGAAGAAAGAAAGCTGGCTAAAGGATTCACAAAGCCAAGCTAAGGACTCCTCAATGCCAGGTTAACTATCCTCAATGTCAGGCTAAGGAATCTGGTCAGCGGCCTTTAGGTATTTAAGAGGCACTGAAGTAGACTCTATAAAGTAATCTCTGCAAGACTATGACATAGGAAGATTGTTCTGACACCAACAGGTAGGATGATCCAAGGAAAGGAAAGAGTTAAATAAAAGAGCCTTGATTTTCTGAGGAAATATGATGCCTTATACAAATAAAAAACTGGTTATAAGAAAATGGCAAGTACAGACACCAAAATAAAAATTTAGTGAAAGACCTAAATAGGTCTGTCATTTAAGGTATCTTCATATATCTGAAGGATCACATGAAGATATATATCATTATAGTATTCTGCAGCTGTCTGTGGTAATGAAGTAGGAAGGACAGTGTTAAGATAAAACCATCTTAAACCCTTTATGGGATAAATTATGGTAGAAATAAACTCTACTTGTATAAGAAATGAAATAAACTTTTGTTATGCCAGAATATTCTCTCTCTCTCTCTCTCTCTCTCACACACACACACACACACACACACACACACACGCACACGCACAACACAAACACACACACTCATACATTCTCTCTCTCACACACACATACATGCATATACATCTAAGGACAGAAAAAGGAAATTTAATTTTAAATTTAATTTAGCTTGCCTTATGTGCCCTGTCTTGACCATCTGCTGACAGAGCTATGTGTGAAATGGGAAGGGTTATAGACAACCCAGAGAGAAGAGAGGTGAGTGACCATATATAAAGGTGCCACAGAGGGTAGTACTAGACTCTGGGGAAGATGGAAAGTTGCAACATTTTCACATTCACATGACATGTACAGTGCACCAAAAACTTTCCTCACTAATCTATCTACATGACCCGAAAGCTTGATCTAGTCCCTAAAGGACTGGACAGGTATAAAGGTAAATAAAAATGCCCTCAAAGGTCCTAATGGAAGTGAAGAGAGGAAAGAAATCTTGGCCACCTGGGTTTAGAAATGCACTTTCCTTTATCTCGAAACAAAATTTTGGGGTATCCATCAAGTTTTAAAGATGCATAATTCCCAGCAACAGCTTTCCAGGCCACTAGAATTAATTCATTCAGGAAATACTTATTATTTGCAATATATTAGCTACTATGTGTCAAGGAGACCCAGGGATGAACAACACAGCCTTGATCCCTTCCTTAGGAGCTTATAGTCTAGCCAAGAGAATAGATATTCACCAATTAATCACCATAAAGTGGAATTGGCATAGTAATTGGGAAAATACCAAACCTCATGGGTAGACAACAGAGTCAGAGAAAAGTTTCCAAAATGACCCTAGTATACCAGAAAAGACCTTCTGTAGGAAGTGGTATTTAGACTGAGATTCCCAGAGGGTAAATAGGACAACTGAAATGCATTGGCAACTGCTTGTAGCTACCTCTCAAAAAAGTATTCATGCCATAGTTTTCTCTACATTATCTGAAAAGTCCTGACAGCAAGGACTGGGCTTAATTATAATCTTCTCTATCCCCAACATAAACTAGACATTCTTGATCTAGATATCATGACCAGATGTACACTATTTCTCACTTCAATGCAGAGACAGGAGTTAACTGTCCATGCCTGTCAATAATCTCTGTGTGAAGTTATAGAGAACTTTTTCCCATAGCATTTGGGAGAAAATTCTATGATGAGGCTATGACATAATTTGTCTGTACTCTGGGAGGACAACATTTTACGTTTTGTTACATCACATGCCTTATTTATATATAGATCAATCGGAATTTTTAATCTGTGCCATAGTTTCTAGTTTAGAAATACATAGAATTTTGTCTGGCCAACTGGTTGTCTTAGAGTAGTTTATTATTAGTCAGGTAAACTTTTGCAAGTAACTATTTTTATTGTGGTAAAGCATATATAATATAAAAGCTGCCATTTTATCCATTTCTAAGTGTAGAGCTCAGTGGCATAAAGTATAATTATATTGTGGTGCAACCATCACCATTATCTTTCTTCAGAATATTTTCTTCTTTCCAAGCTGAAACTCTGTATCCATTAAACAACAACTCTCCATTCCTCACTTTCCTCCACTTTTGGTAACCTTTATTCTACTTTCTATCTCTTTTATTTTGACTATTCTGGGTGCGTCATATAAGTGGAATTATATGATATTTGTCCTTTGGTGATGGGTTTATTTTATTTAGAATAATGGTCTCGAGGTTCCTCCATGTTATAACATATATCAGAATTTCATTCTTTTTTAAGGTTGAATGATATTCCATAGTGTGTGTGTGTGTCTGTGTGTGTCTGTGTGTGTGTGTGTGTGTGTGTGTGTGTGTGTATACAAGGAAGACCCCCCAAAAATGGAATTACTTTTTGGAGGTTAGGACCTTTGCAATACAGGCTTCTCTGACTAGGTAAGTGTTCTAGGAATCCGTTGGCATCAGTGTACCAGCTAGTATTGCTGTGAGAGGCTGCGCTCAAATTCAGTTTTTTGTTTTGTTTTGTTTTGTTTTGTTTTGTTTTGAGAGTCTTTCAACACATTTGCCCATTTCATGGTTGGTGATTTACACGAACAACCTGCTCACACTGTGCTGAGTGCTCAGCAATTTTTGACCAAAAATGGCTTGACCCCCATGCTCCATCCTCCTTCTTTACCCAGTATCTCCCCAAAACACTTTTCTTTGTTTCCCCAGATTAAAAAAAGACCTCAGAGGGAAATGTTTTGACAATGTGAAAGAAGTGAAACAAAAATAGCAGAAGCACTAAAAAGCATCAAAATCGATGAGTTCAAAAACTGTTTTGAACAGTGGAAAAAGTGTCTCGGTAGATGTATTACATCAAATGAAGAGTACTTTGAAGATGTCTGAAATTTAAACATGTAAGAATAAATACTCAATTTTTAATAAATAAATTCCGATTTGGGATCTCTCTCATAGGTACAACATATATTATTTATTCATTCATTTATTAATGGGAAATTAGGTTGTTTCTACCTTCTGTCTATTATGAATATGCTGCTAGAAATATTGATATATGAATATCTCTCCTCACTTTCAATTATTTTGTATATATGGCTAGAAACAATTTCTGGATCATGTAGTAGTCTATGTTTAATTTTTTTGAAGAAATTCCATAATATTTTTACCAGTAGCTGTACCATTTTATATTTTCACCAACAGTATACAAGATTTCCAATGTATCCACATCTTCATCAATACATTTTAATTTTTACTTTATGTTTTTTATTATTTTTATTGATACATAATAGATGTTTATATTTTGGAGGTACATGTGATAATTTGACACATTCATATAATGCGTAAAGATCAAATTTGGGAAAACACGATATCCATCATCTTAAATATTCATCTTTTCCTTGTGCTAGAAACATCCAAATTATCCTCTTCCAGCTATCTAAAAATGTACAGTAGATTATTACTAACAATACGTTGCTTATGTTTTGTTTTTATAATGGCCATCCTAATGGATGTGAAGTGGTATCTCGTGGTTTTGATTTGCATTCCCCTGATGATTAGTAACATTGAGCCTCTTTTCATGTCCTTATTGATCATATGTATATTTGTATTAGATAATTGTCTATTCAAGACCTTTCTTCATTTTTGATTGGGCTTTGGTTTTTGTTATTAAGCTGTGAGAAGCACTTTATGACAAGGAGAAAAATTATTTTTGGACAAAATTCAAAAGCTGAAGTTGGTAAATTATGATGGTAGTCTCTGTATCTGTTGCTATAAATAAAGTTTTATTGGAACATAGGCAAACTTATTCACTGATGCATTGTCTATGGCTACTTTCATGCTACAAAGGCAGAGTTGAATACTTAGAAACCAAATGAACCACAGTGCCTAAAATATTTGTTATCTGGCCATTTATAGAAAAAGTTTATCTTTTGCTAAAGATTATTTTGTCCATTCATGGTCTTTTATGTTTCCATATAAATTTCTGTATTGTTTCCAGGTCCGAGAAGAATGATGTTGGTAATTTAGTGATTATGGCACTGAATCTATAGATTACCTTTGGTAAGATGGGTAACTTTTTTTTTTAGATTGGAGAATATTGTTTATTTAGAAAGTAAATTAGAGAGAGAGGAAATTAGAGAGAGAGGATTCACCAGGATGGGTAACTTAACAATGTCAATTCTTCCAATCCATGGGCATGGAACAATTTTTCATTTGTTTGTGTCTTCTTTGATTTGTTTGAGCAGTGTTTTGTAGTTTTTGTTGTAGAAGTCTTTCATTTTTCTGGTTAGGAAAATGCCGAGATATTTCTTTCTTTCTTTCTTTCTTTTTTCTTTGTGGCTATTGTGAATGAGATTGTGCTTTTTATTTGATCCTCTGCCTGTTTGTTGGTGGTGTATGAAAATGCAACTGTCTTTTGCACATTTATTTTGTACCCTGAGACTTTTCCAAAGTCTTTTATCAGTGTAAGGAGGTTTTCGACAGATTCTTTTAGGTTTTCAGTGTGTAAGATCATATTGTCAGCAAAGAGGGATAACTTAACTTCCTCTTTTCCTACTTGGATACCCCTGATTTCCTTCTCTTGTCTGATAGCTATAGACCACAAATAGCCACACACAAAAAAAAATCCTTAGCAAAAGAAACAAAGTAGGAGGAATCACATTTCCAAACTTTAAACTATAAGGCTACAATAAGCAAAACAGCCTGGTATTGATACATGAACAGGCATGTAGATCAAGGGAACAGGATAGAGATTCCAGGAGCAAAACCTCAATTTCTCAACCAACTCATCTTCAACAACGCCCCCACCAACAACCACTGGGGAGCAGAGAACCTATTCAGTAAATGGTGCTGGGAAAACTGGCTGATCACATGACTGAAACAGGACCCCTACCTATCACCATACACAAAAATCAACTCTAATAGATCCAAGACCTAAATATAAAACATCAAACTAAAAGAATCTTAGAAAATGCAAGATACACCCTTGCATTTGGGAATTTGTGATTTTGATCAGGAATTGGAGTAGGCAACCAATTCCTGATCAAAATCACAAATTCCCATGCCACAGAAGATGAGATAGACAAGGGGGATTTCATCAAACTGAAGAGATTCTACAAAGCAAAAGAAACCATCAGGAGAGTCAGGAGACAGCCCGCAGAATGGGAAAAAAAACATTGCCAACTGTATATCTGACAAAAGCCTAGCATCCAGGATCTACAAGGAACTCAAATGTGCTGAAAGGAAAAAAGCAAACGGCCCTATTAAAACGTGGGCAAAATATATGAATAGACACTTCTCAAAAGAAGACATACGAGCAGCTAATAGATACATGAAAAAGTGTTCAGCTTTACTAATCATCAAAGAAATGCAAATTTAAAATACTGAGATATCACCTAACTCCAGTCAGGATGGCCATCATCAATAATTAAAAAAATAACAGGTGCTGAAAAGAATGTGGGGAAAAAGGAACACCTCTACACTGTTAGTGGGAATGTAAACTAGTATAACCTCTGTGGAAAACAGTGTGGTAATTCCTAAAAGATCTAAAATTCAACCTTCTATAAGACCCAGCAATCCCCCTTCTGGCAATATATCCAAAGGAACTCAAATCATTTTATAAAAATATACCTACACACACATTTATTGCAGCATTATTTATAATAGCAAAAATATGGAACCAACCGTGCTGCCCATCAAAAGTGGACTGGATGAAAAAAATGTGACAATATGTACTACAGAATATTATTCAGTCATAAAGAAGGATAAATTGTGTACTTCACAGCAGCTTGGATGGATTTAGAGTCTATAATACTCAGTGACATATCACAGAAACAAAGAACTGAGTAACACATGTTCTCATTCATAAACAGACCCTGACATTTAACATAATCCTATAAGAAAGGGATTGGCAGTAGTGGGAAACTGCTGGCAAGGGGAGGGGATCATATAGTATTAATAAGTGTACCTGATCTCAGACTAGGAAAAGTGTGGACCAAAGGAAGACCCTAAGTTTACTTGCACAATAACCACTTATCTACCTAATCCTGAATTGTACCCCATATCTTTAAAATAAATAATTTTTTTGAAAAGTTTATCAGCCCGGGCATAGTGGCTCAAGCCTGTAATGCCAGCACTTTGGGAGGCCGAGGTGAGGGAATTGCCTGAACCCATGGGTTCAAGAACAGCACTGGGCAACTTGGCGAGACCTCATCTCTACAGTATATCAAAAAATTAGCTGGGCATGGTAGTATACACCTGTAGTTCCGGCTACTTTGAAGGCTGAGGTGGAAGGATTGTCTGAGCCCAGTAGGTTGACACTCGGGTAGCAGTGAGCGTGCCACTGCTCTCCAGCCTGGGTGAGGGAATGGGACTCCAACTCAAAAAAAAAAAAAGTTTATCAACCACTAAACCACCACCTGGTTGAGCTACTCCAGTACCTGGTACTAATCATATTTTTTCCTCTCCTTTTTTTTTTTTTTTACCATTTTTGGTCTGCAAAATCTAGTCTATAATTAGTCCTGTAGTATATTCTTGTCAGATAAAATACAGCATGGGACACATACTAAAAAAATTTATCGTTTATCTGAAATTCAAATTTACCTGAGTGCCCTGTGATTTATTTGCCTAACCTGAAAAGCCTACCATGGTTTCATAAAACCAGAATCAGTAACAAGCTCCAAACTTTTTGAAAGACAGGAATAGCTTTACAAATTTTGCCTCTTTTTTGCAACACTGCAAACATTTTTTCCTACTGTTTTCTATGCCTGGAAGGCTTTTTACCATGTCACCTGGTCCACCTTTCTTCAGCTTTAAGACTTCAAATCATGTGATGCCTTTACTGACCACACCCCAGATGAGGTTGTGCCCTTTCTCTATGATTACACTGGACACTGCTAATAATAATAATACTAATAAGAAGAAAAAGTTGCTGATTTCTATGTGTGAGACACTTGAGAACATACCATAGGGCCTCAACACATCATGAATGAGTGGACTTAAATCAAGTGGGATTGTACGTGAGTTAAATAATTAGTTGATGGGCAACTCTTTTGTCCTCCTTTAAATTGCCTTGATAGGGCTTGTCCTTAGCTTTTTAAAAAGTTGGATAAAATTTGTTTCTGGACTTTCTCTTCACCACCATCCTTCAGGGTCTTCTCCCTCAGCTTCATATACACAGTGTTCCTCTTGCTACACCTAGGACCACAGCATCCCAGCAAAATAGAATTTTTTTTTTTTTTTTGAGTTGGAGTCTCACTCTGTCTCCCAGACTGGAGTGCAGTGGCTGCTCCCGGCCACCGCAGGCTCAACCTGCTGGACTCCGGCGATCCTTCCGCCTCAGCCTTCCGAGTAGCCGGAATTATAGGCGCGCGCTACCACGCCCGGCTGATTTTTTGATTTATTGTAGAGATGAGGTCTCGCCTGCCCAGGTGGGTCTCGAACCCGCAGGCTCAGGTAATCCACTCACCTCAGCCACCCAAAGGCACGGGATTACAGGCTGAGCCACCGAGCCCGGTTAAAATAGAATTTTCAATGCCCTTACTTACTGCCTTCTATCAAAATTAGCCCTTCTTGTGTCACAGTCCTTCAAGGTCCCAACCTCTGCTCCTCGGTGACAATATGTGGTAAAAGATATGTTGCAAATCACTCATGTGCTCTTACCTGTAATGGAAAGTTTCTTAGGCAGAGTATCAAGAGAGATGCTGATTTGGGGAAGAATGTTCTGATTTTTTTTTTAACCTAACTCGAAGATAAAAACTGGGGCTACAAGTAAAGGGGGAAATCTCTCTCATTAGGCTACTCTGTTACTCTTTGCCTATTTGCCCTCTAACACATTCCTTGCCCTTCTCTTCCTCTGTTCTCTACTGTAAGTGGCTGACTCTACAAACTTTGCTCCCCAAGCTTCCTTCCCAAGTGGCCTCCAGTTAAGTTCAACCAGCAAGAGGCTCTGGTGGAAGAAGCCACAGAATTGGTCTCCCTCTCTGTTGTGGGTTGTATCTCTCTGGCAGTATTTGTATCTCCACTAGGGTTTCAGCTGGGCAGTTCTAGCTGCTGGGATCTGGTGATATCATTTTATCCTTTTATTACTCAAGCCTCAGAGTGATAAAGTCTTCCTGTAGTTTTTAAACTCCAAGGTGTCTCCCATCTTATTTGGCGTTGGACTCTTCCAACACGCTTCAAACTGATTGTTTCTATTCTACTCTTGCTATCAAATGCCTGGCAAACTCTTTTCCTGATGGGATGCTGATGGATGAATCTGCCCTCCAAGAAGAGTATGGAGAAAGTCTGACATTAGCCCCCAGGAAAGTTCCAAGGCTAGGGAAAAAGGAACTGCTCCATATGCCCCCATATCCTAATTATACTTGCACTTATTGTAGATTTGGACGGAGCAAGTTAAGAAGAGCAGGATTAGGGATGAAAGACAGAGAGAATCACCAACATTCACTTATTGCTTAAATGCTTAGGATTTTAAATTAATCCTTAGAACGATACTTCAAGGTATTTTTATCCTTAGGGACTGAGGAACGATCATTTAAAGTAAACAACAAGGAGCTGTTGGATTGAAAGGTTGAGCTACATCTCCAGGGTTACATAACTAATGAATCTGGCCCTATGATTTAAACCAAGATGGGTCTTTTTACTCTGCCTCACTGTCAAGAAAGGTAAATTTTTTAAAAGACAGAAAATGGAATTCACAAAAATCAAATCAAGTTAAAAAATTTTTTCGTCATGGCTGAGTTTCTTTATATTAATATATGATATATAAATAATGTATTTTCTGCAAAACAAATGGAACTCATCTAGATAGACTAAATTAGATGATACTTACATGCTTTAAAAGCTAATGTCACATCCAGAAACCTTATTATCTCATAGAATTTTATGATGCCATCAGGTGGCCCTGTGAGCCTTTTGGTCTATGTTCATGAAACACTAGAAAACCTAGCTCCAATTGACCATGAAATTAAGTACATTTTTAGCTGACCACTGGGGACAGGTCAATGACAGACATTAAGAGTCATTCCAATTCCACAGGCACATCAGAACACAGAGGACCAGCTTGTCTACCTTTGATACTGAGTAATGTTCTACCAGCTTTGTTAAGCTCAAGTTAACTCAATATTTTTTCCAGTGAACTCAGAGCCAAAAATAGAAATTTTATTATGTGTCAGAGTTCATGATAATTCTAATAATTATTGTGATATTTCATAGCCATTGAATAAGTGCAGACATCCTATTTCTTTTTTCTTTTTTATCCTATTTTAACAAGAAAAAAATAGAAAACAATCTTAAACCAAACATGCAAATGAATACTCAGTTTTAACAGTGTAATATATGCCCTACACTATATACATAGTATACATACTAAAAATAAGTATTATGAAGTATTAGTCATAGCCTACTATATATACCTACTTTATAAATAATGATGTTTTGACTAAGGAAAATTGAGGTACATGCACAAGGCACATGCATACATATAAACACATATATACAAGTAGCATACACAACATACACATCACACATATATGTATATATAGCTAGGTATACATATACACATGCACATACATTGAGAGAGGAGGGGATGAATATACATCAATTGAAGGATACATTGGCAGTGTAGTAGAAATGACCATCAAAACAGTAGATACCAGGATTTTGGTGAGAAGGAAAGCTGAGTTGAACTGCTGAGCCTTTTTGAGAAGGTGTGGTCTTGATGAAATGGGTTGGAGAGACCCAAACATCTCTGCACAGGAAATAAACAGGATGTGGAGGCGAAATAATAAGGGAGAAAGAGAAAAGACTGAAGAAAGAAGAATGAAATTGGTGAAATGCATGATGGTCAAAAGTGTTTTAAAAGCAGATATTTGGGGTATTTAATTTTTTTTTTTTCTTGAGTTGGAGTCTCACTCTGTCACCCAGACTGGAGTGCAGTGGCCGTTCCCGGTCACCGCAGCCTTGACCTGCTGGGCTCCAGAGATCCTTCCGCCTCAACCTTCCAAGTAGCTGGAACTACAGGGGTGTGCTACCATGCCCAGTTAATTTTTGATTTATTGTAGAGATGAGGTCTCACCAAGTTGCCAGGCGGATCTCGAACCCGTGGGCTCAGGCAGTCCACTCACCTCAGCCTCCCAAAGCACTGGGATTACAGGCTGAGCCACCGAGCCCAACTTGGGGTATTTAATTAATGTAATATATTTAAAGTGTTCTGATATAAGAGCCCTTCAGAGACTTTTTACCAAACGGATGTCCTTAGGTTAAGGGCAAAATCAAAGTAAAGGGATTGAGTTCCAAGAGCACATTGACATGGAGTGGGAAGAACAGGCCATAGGACACTAAATTTCAGTGAGATCAAGTTGATGAAAGCAGGAACTGACTGTGAGTAGGGAGAATGAGCAAAAATGTAGAGAACTTGAGAAGTACATGAGGTCAAGGGCCTAAGCTGGGTGGTGGTCTGTGCACACACATACATGGACAGCCTATTCTGGTTGCAGCAGAGATTTTGGTAGATTTTCATCTTCTAGGTTGCTGGTGGCAGAGTCTGAAAAAGTGGTAGTGCTGTCCGAGATTTGAGGCTCTCTCGGGGTGGTCAGTTGAAAGGAGAACCATAATCCCAGTTTCCCCCAGAGCTAACCAGTAAGATTGAGAAGACTTGACAACCAAGGAGCGAAAGACTGCTGGGGCAGGAGAGATCTATCCTGAAGCTGCAGGGGTCTGGGGTTGGCTGAGGACAGAGGATCTATAGAATTATTGCCCAGTCACTTCAATATCCTAGAGTCCCAAACCATTGTTCATCCTTCTGTTAGGATGGATACTTGCTCTCATCTCAGAAAATCAGCAAGAAAATCAGTAAGACAAACCCAAGTTAAGGGATAAAATTCATACACCACTATCATTAGGGAAAAGAAAGTAGAA
The DNA here is from genome assembly GCF_000164805.1 of Carlito syrichta. Taxonomy (NCBI): domain Eukaryota; kingdom Metazoa; phylum Chordata; class Mammalia; order Primates; family Tarsiidae; genus Carlito; species Carlito syrichta. Next base: position 541,134 of record NW_007258951.1, on the reverse strand, counting down.
GTGTTTAGACTGAGTCAGAGTGTCCACTCCAGGGGACTGACTGGGGTGGTTGTCAGGTGTAGTAAGGGACCACATTTGAAAGTCTAGGCTTACCAAATCTCTGAGAAAAAAGTATGTTTGCTTATCTGAGTGTCTTCTCAACTTGCGAATGCCCTTGTAAGTTCTGTTCCTTTCTCTCATTTCACTGAGTAGGTTTGGTTTGTCAATGAAATTGGAATTAAAAGAACAGCCAAGAAAAATTAAAACACACATACATACACACACACACACACACACACACACACACACATATGCAGAAACTTAATTCAAGCTGGCTTAAGTGAAAAATGAGTGCATTTTTCGACACAAGTGGATAGGCAGGTATGAAATTATCTGTAAACAAGGCTGAGACTCAGTCAATAGAGCAGGGCTCAGTCTCCTCCTCCAACTCTCCCTCCATGTATTCTGCAGACTGTCTTTCCAGAAGAGAAAGATGGCTCCCAATACTCTCAATGTCACTTCCCACTAGCTTAGGAATTCCTTTGGGAATTAAGACCCTTCACCCTCCAAACATCCTTCACAGATCTACAGTCTTTTGATTGATATTTGAGACTCATCCATTCCGTAAATACATACTGAGCTCTTATGATCTTCAAAACACCATTCTAGGGTCAACAGGCAAAGACCTTCCTTTTGTGAAGCATCTATTTTTATACTGTTCCAGAGGCAAAAGGGTACCATGCTTGGAACACTCTCGATTAAACACTCACTTCCATGGGGCCACATTGTGGAGTGGACACTGTAATTCAATGACATCATGGTCTGATGTAGGGTCAGTTTTTTAAATGATATGGATATATTGAGCATGCAGAATAACTGATGCACCATACACCATCCCACTACTTGTTTTCACTCTTATTAAGTTCCAGAGCTGTAGCTTCAAATCTAACAGCTGCATTTAAGCATTCAGACAGGAAAGAATTCCAATGGGGGCTTCTTTCTGGAACAGCTCTCTCAATCTCCAATAAGGCACAAACACACAGGCATAGAGCAGGCATGAAGAATATTGCCCATAGTTTCAAAGTCTGCCTACGAGGTAACTGTATTGGCATCTTGGCAGCTGATCTTGTTTGCATTTATAAATTAAGTTTTTAATACTCACATTTGTAGAGGTGATTTTTTTTTTGGCATTTGGCTTTTGTCTCAGAAGCAAAATGTCATGGTATTTTTTAAAGTGCATAGATTTGAAGCGGATGCAAAGCAAAAGCCTTCTGGCTTGGAAAATAACAGACTCCACTCATCTTGAGATGGGATGTAATACGAGACCCAGAAAGTGCTTAGTTTCTTCTAGCAAGAGCCACACCTTGGCTTACCTGTTATTTTGAAATTCAAATACTTTTAAGACTGCATGTATCTGGAGGAACACTGGAAATATAATTCAAAATGCCTGAGAGACTGAGGAAACTTGAAATTATATACACAAGAGGATAGGATAGGCAGGTCTTATAGGTGCCACAGACACGAGGTCAGAGGTTGCTAAATAAATAGTTTATTTTTCTCACTGAATGTCAGAGAAAGTCATGTGGCCATGAACCTTAGATATAAGGATGTGCATAACATAAGAAGTGATGTCCAACACCAACCCTGGGCAGTGCCTTCCATGAACACTTACCTTTCTGTCTTATACCTGCTTGTCATTTCTCTTTTTACTCCACTAAATTCTACATTCTGCAAGGATTGAAACCACATGTTTCTTATTTACCTTTGCAACCCCAAGCCCCAGCAAAATGCAATGTATACAATGACTGTGATGAAGACAACTTGCACTTATTGGGTGTTCATTATATTCTAGGTGTTATACTGATCATCTTGCTCAGTACACTAATGATTTTAATCATCATATATATATATGTATGTATATATATACTCATCATACATGAGAATACATGAGAATATTATATCATTATTAAAACAAGGAACAGAGAGGGAAAGTGATTTGTCCAAAGTCAAATGTATGAAATAAAAGAATTAAGACTGAAGTCCAGGTAGTTTGGCTCAAGAGCCCAAGTTCTAACATATCTGTTGAGTGACTGATGAGATATCTCTTCCAACCCAAGTGTTTCACTTTTTGTCTCATGAGGGAGAGGAAATGATTGAGCCATTCTGGATCCTGGCTGGATTAGAGACCAGGGACGCAAACTACTCTTGAGACTCCCATTTCACTAAAACCAAACAGGTAGATCAATTAGTGGCTTGACTAGGTGAATAATTTTTTTAATTTTTTTATTACAATTTTTTCAAATCAAAATAAGCTCATCCTTTACAAGCTCAGCCTTGCTTGGCAAAGATGCCATTTCCAATTCTTCTTGATTGTTTCTGTTGGTAGTTATCTTCATATAACTTGAACCTGATAATCAAGATCAAATGTATTCATTATTTATTGTCTCCTATGATAACAGGAAGGATTTAGTTCACCTATACCACTCCTACCTCCTCTTCATATTTGGATATTTCAGCATTTTTAGATTTTCTGAGAGTCACCTTGTATTTTTTAAGTAATATCCTAGATAGTCTCTAAATTCTATGCCATTCCTTATAAGATGAAGTTATAGACACCCCTCTTTCCTTCAGCTTTCCTTCTCCTTTTCCCATCCCAATCTTTGTCATATGTGCTTTCACTTTAATACAATTGCGTTGGGTAACATTTGTATTTTATCTTTCTTTTTTTTTCCTTTTATTTTAAAGATGTGGGGTACAACTCAAGGTTAGGTATACAAATGTTCATTATTTGGGTATCCTTGTTGATGAGGTGTGTCCCCCCTCCAGTATTTTATCTTTCCTTCTGTATGTAGAGATTGGTCTTAAAATTGCATATCAATAATCCACATATGATAGTTAATTTTATAATGTGACTGCCTCCATTACAGGGAGCCCAGATATTTGATTAAACATTTATTCTGGGTGTGTCAGTGAGGTTAAACATCATTCTAGGTTGTTTCCAATTTATTTAAGACCCAAAAGAGCAAAAGGTTTTGCAAAAGAGGATTCACTCTCCCTGACAGACTGTTCCAGTTGCAACATCAATCTTAGCCTGCCCTCACACTGGGACTTGCACTGTTGGCTTTCCTGGTTCTCAGACCTTTAGGTTTGGACTGGAACGATACCACTGGCAATTGTAGACCTTCAACTTGCAACTCTCAGATTATGGAACACTCAGCCTCCAGAATCATGAGAGTCAGTCACCCACCCCACACTCTCACTCTCGCAAGTTGGTCCTGTTTTTCTGGAGAACCCTGGCTAATATGCCATGTTTATATTTCTGTTACTTTGATACATTATTCTCTGTGGAGATCATTTGTGTATAATTATTGTATCTTAATTTTTTTCCTGGAGTTTCTCATCTTTACTTATTTTCTACTTGCCTTTACCATATATCTAATTTTCCCCCAGACTCTCTATTATATCAGATTTTTCTGCTGTCTTCCTGGGACTTCCAACTTCTGACCTAAATTGTTCACTGTACAGCTATCATCTTGGGATTTTCCTTTGAGGTTTTCCTGTTCTGAGTTCACTGCTTTCTGGATCCCGTGCTTCCCTTTTCTTGTTATTTTTTCAGTACTGGTCAAGATAGACTCGTTTATGTTGAAGTAGCCACAATCCACAACCTCAGTGACCTAGAACCCCAAGTTTCATTGCTCACTCAGAGCTTATGTCCTTCCCAGACGGTCTTGCCCTGAACGCAGGTGCCTTGTGGCTTGCCCTGAATCTCCGATGTGCTAGGACGCAGGCTGACAAAACAGCATGCTGCCTGACAAATGAAAAGAGAACTTGGGAAATATTGCACTGTCTTCAAAAAATTCCACTTGAAACAGGCACATGCCACCTTCATGTACATCTCACTGACCTAAGCAAGTCACAGAGATGAGTCTAACTTCAAAGAGGGGAAGATAAGTACAATCCTATTTTGTGTAAAAAAGAGAAGAAAATAACTACTAGTAAACAGCACTAATGACTACCTTACCCTTTCATTTTGTTGAAGAACATCCTCTAGCAACTTTCCAAAGAAACAGCATATAGAAGATAAATGTGCAAGCTCTTGCATGTCTGAACATTCTCTGACAATTTTTCCTCTTGTGAGAAAGTAAAGGTAATGGAGGCACCTGCTATTTCAGGGCACCTTAATAATCCACAAGAAGGAGCTGACCAGAGAAAGGGAGTGGAGTAAGCCTTGGGAAACCCATGTATTGTCCCAAGCAACTTGAAAAGATTGTAGATAGATTCAAACTTCTTTGGTTTGGCTGGAGAAAAGCACATTTCAACTTTCTTTTTAGAACAAAGATTGGTGGATAGAAAGGTTCTAGAGTAGCACTCTCCAACATAACCCTCTGTGACTCAATATTGTCACCTCGAGCTCAACATGGCTGTTGAGTACTGAAGTGTGGCTCATCTAGATTAGGGAGTTCAGGCTAATGACTGTCTTATTAGACAGAACAGTTCTAGTGATCTCAACAGTCGTGTTGAGCTAGGGTTGACAATTTGGGGCAGTACACATTATAAAATGTTTCCATTTTATAATGTTATGTTGGAGAGTGCTGCTCTAGAACCTTTCTATCTATCAATCTTTGTTCCAAAAAAAAAAAAAAAGAGTTTAAATGTGTTTTTCTCCAGCCAAACCAAAGAAGTTTGAATCTATCTACAATCTTTTCAAGTTGTTTGGGACAATAAATGGGTTCATAAATTGCAGTCATAAAAAATTCTGATGAGAAGTGAACCAAGAAACATACTTTGGAGATCTCTGTCCTAAAATGAGATGGGTTTATTCATCCACCCAATCACTGATTTATACATATATCGAGTACTTACCATGTGTCGAATAATGAACGTATAGAAGTGAACAAGAAGAACCCTGACTTGCCTTTACAGAGTTGAAACTCCATCACAGCACAGGTCATGCGATAGTACCATCCCACACTCACCCAATTAGTCTGGAAACCTGTGTTTCATTTCTTCTCTGTTTTCTTTTTTTTTTTTTTTTTTTGAGTTGGAGTCTCACTCTGTCGCCCAGACTGGAGTGCAGTGGCTGCTCCCAACCACCGCAGCCTT
>NW_007258951.1:526241-535861 GCF_000164805.1 Carlito syrichta | reverse complement strand
TAGAGATGAGGTCTCGCTGCCCAGGCGGGTCTCGAACCCGCGGGCAGTCAGGCAATCCACTCACCTCAGCCTCCCAAAGGCGCGGGATTACAGGCTGAGCCACCGAGCCCGGCTCTTCTCTGTTTTCGTAATGGGTCTACGGCCATACCACCCTGAACGTGCCTGATCTCTTAACGGGATAATAGGGTGTCTTCAACAGATACTTAGCAATTGAAGTAATGGTAAATTTGTCATCATACAGACATAACCTCAAATACTTCTTACGCAATTAGAGATTTAGGGATTCTGATAACAAATGAAGACTTCAAAACCTGGCTCCTCCTGGAAATCTCGTGAGATGGAGCCATCTCCTTCCGACCGCGTCTCTCCTTTTCTCTGCTCCTCTCTCCAGCCTCCATTTACGTTGGAGACTATGATCTCATGCTCTATCTCAGCAGAGAGCGCCTGCCCCACGCTCAAACTTCCCCTGCCTTTCTCCACATCGGGATCCCTTGGGTCTCACTCTCATCCAAAGGCATCCATTCCCCAAATTAATTAACCAAAAAGTGATTTATAACTGCTTACTACGTATGTGCCATTCCAGGAGAATGTGCTCATTAAGGGAGAAACAATTTGGTACTAACAAATTAGTATTTAAAAGTAGAATTGTAGGAAGTATACCACGCTCCAAGAAAGTCATTTTTTGAGTAAAGGACCTTTTTCAGGGTCTTACAACATGTAGACAAACGTGGTCAGCCTCGGTCACAATGCCTCCTCCTTCACGTAGGTTTAGTCCTTTAAAATCTAAACATTCTTAAATCTTCATTTATCAAAACTGGGATACATTACATTTAAACAATTTGTTTAAACTCAGAGTGACAGAAAGGGCCAGAGTCAAAATTCAAACGCTGATCTTCAGCCTTGAGGTCCAGTCCCCTTTTCACCTTACTGGAGCCCATGGGGTTAGAGACCCCTTGGGGAAGGACTCATTATCGACATAATCTGCCCATTGTTTTTAAAAATCACACTCCCAATCCAGTGGTAATCAATTACAAATCCAACAATCAGTTCCAGCAGGCTGGGTATAACCATGATTGGTGAAATTCACACTGAAGCACAAAAAGGGTGTCTGTGATTTCAACCCGAAATACAATCGGGGCACAGTAAGTTTCCTAATTCAGTAGCATTGGGCCTGAAAGGCACCTCTTTCTTGTTTCTGTAGTTGCACTACCCTCTAGTGGGAAAAGCTGGCATCACTCGCTGAAAGGATGTTCTGAGTGATGGGGCGACATTCACAGCCCTTTTTTTTTTTATAAGTGCGACATATCTCCACTCATAAACTCCGATATGCCTGCGAATAACTAAGCCTTGTGCGTTATTGAAACATCGGGTCACTTTTTCAGAATAAGAAGTAAGAGGCTCAGGATGCACAATTATACCACAGATAGTTTTCCCCTTTTATTTTAAATTGTGCATATTTCCTATACTTCAGTCCTGGAGGAATGCTTCCTTCAACACACAGGCATCACACACACACACACACACACACACACACACACACACACACACACACACACACACCAGAGAAAGTAGCAGCGGGACCTAAAAAATGCCCCGCCTGGAGATTGCAAACAGGCAGGACTGGGACTGTAGAAATGTTTTTACCTGGCCTGCACAAGGTTTTGCTTGTTCATTTGCTCTTTTTTCTACAGTGAATTTAAATGCTTTTAGGTGGATTTGCCCTCTCCAGTTGCCTAAGGTTTTTACCACTTCCTGTTGCCTCAGCTTGGTTTCCCCAATGCTAACCCAAGACAAGGACTTGCATACAGAAAATGTATTTGGGAGGGGACCTCAGGAGACAATGAGGAGAGAGTGAGACGGGGGAGAAACACCAATAAATGGTATGCCAGTAATGAGCTGAATTGTGTATGTCTAGATTTTGTATGATGAAACTCTAGCCCCCCAGTGTATCAGAACATGATTGCATTTGGAGGCAAGATCTCTAAAGAGGTAAATTAAGGTGAAATGAGGTCATATGGATGAGCTGTGACCCAATATGACCCGTATCCTTATAAGAAGAGGAAATTAGGATTAAAAAAGCATCATATAGAGAGTCTAGGATAGGACCAGTAGAGAGGGATGACCCTGTGAAGACATGGAGGAAAGGTCATCACCTATAAGCCAAGATGAGGCCTCAGAATAAACCAACCTTACTGATACCTTGATCTTGTACTTCTATCCTTTATAACTGTGAAACAATGAATTTCTGTTGTGTAAGCCACCCAGTCTATGGTACTTTGCTATGGTAACCTTAGGAAACTAAGGCAGAGTATGTGAATGAGAGGATCACCTCTGTAGGCAGCCGGGGCTCAGTCCTGCTGAGGACACTGAGAAACTGAAGGAGACACACTTCAGAATTTGGACACCAGAGAAGGGAAGGCTGCAGCATTTGTCTTGGGACTGATTCCCCCATTGGCTAAGTCATTTGGTCCCAGGGGTTTAACGCTCCTGCATTTCTAGATCGCCTTGTGAATTATGGAACAGGAACTCTCACAGGACAAGAAGCAGATAAATTGCAGGTGGTTGGGGTGAGAATGTTAGGGGAAACTGTCAGTTATAAAATGTTAAGGGGAACAGTCCACCTTTCCTGCAGGTAACTCAGAGTTAGGCCAAAAGTATACGCTGAGCATCAGCTATATGCTATTATCCTGCAGCTCACTGTTTGTACATTTACCCCAATCACAAGGCTCCTAAAATGACTCCTGCAATAACAGCCCTTCCGCCATAGAAGCCTTCCCTCAGACTCAAACATGACTACCTTCTTCAGGTTCAGGTCTCAGTTCAAAGTGGCTCTTACAGAGAGTTCTCTGGCCACACCAGCTAGTGCTGTCCACCCTGTGGTGTGCTGAAGAGACTTGCTCATCTTAAAATCCCTGCTTCTCCCTCCATCCATGCAATTGTGCCCAAGGCACTAAACATCCACTATCCTGTCTTTGTGATGCCTTTTATATGATGATTTGTGTGCATTCATGTAATGTTTCTGAATCTTAATAAGAGGACATTATTTGCTACTGCTGTACAAACAAGATATATGACAGTTATTGCTTTTTTTTTATTTTTTTCATTTATCAGTTTGTCATATCCCTCTTTCAATGGCCTGGATCATTCCTTTAGTATTTGGGAAAAGCTAGTTGTTAGGGCACACTCCCAGCAGGGTCCCCAGAATGGTGGATCAGGCCTGCTGTGGTGTGGGGTATCTGGTGTGTGATCCGGTGCCATATGAAAGATGCAAAGAATTGCACAGAAATTAGATTTGAAAAATATAGTTTATTTAGAAAGAAAATTAGAGAGAGAGAGAGAAAGAGGAGATTTACCTCCCCTCCCCAAGGTAGGGGAGGGGGCCAAAGCTTAAGAAAACATGACCTGACCATAACTCAAAGAGTACATGGCCACACCACAGCTTAGTAAGGCAATGGCAGATGGCTGCTCATGACTGAGTCCTTTTAACCTTTCCCTTTGGTGGGGGAAGGTCATTAAGGTGATTGGGTGGTGGTCTGCTCCAGTCATCTTGAAGAAGCAGATAAGTGCAGGAACTGACATCAGGTGATGGACAGTAGACAGATGGGTAGGTTAGTCACAAGATTGCTGCCATGGTGGTGGGTTAGATGGGAGACAAGGGGAGGGGTTTTTCCTGCAAGAGACTTGTCAGACATTTCCAATCCATAATCTTCTTTAGCAAAAAAAAGGTGGTCTTATTATCATTTCTATGGCTTCAGCCACCTAAGGAGCCTAAAATTATCTTAGAGATTATTATGTTAAACCATGAATTGAACGGTTGGGCTGTTGGGCTGTCCTTGTCTTGCTTCTGATGGAGATTTGCTGAGGGGTTGCGGTAGGCTGCTGCTTGGCCTGCAGCAAAAACTCTGAAGGCTTCCTAAAACCTGCCTATTGATTGGAAATTTATCTATCTACGTCTAACCTGTGCTAGATTCAAAGTGTGTCAGGGGTAAAGTCTAAGCAAAAATTGCTATGCTGAGGCAAAAAGACTATGCTAAACTAAGTTTATTCTAGGTTTCTATAGGTACCTTCTTTCACCTTGATAATGCTTTTGCATTGGGAGCTGATTTCTCAGTCAGAAGGTGCTTTCAGATGCAGTGTCCCAGGAGACCCCCAGACATGCTGGTGAAATATAGCAACCAGGCAGTACTACCCTGCCTTGTGCTTGGAAAAAGAAGCCCAAGCAACTGTGTGATGTGTCCCAAAGTCACAGTGACAAACCCACACTGAGAACCCAGGTCTCCAGATTCCCAGGTTGGGGGTCTTTCCATTTCTAGATGCTGGTAGGAAACATGAGCTCTCATTTCACATGCACAATAGGATGACTTGAACAAGAAAGCAGAGCATCAAGTCTGACTTCCAAGGAAATCCCCGGTGAGAACTTGACCCTTTCATTGGCTGTAATTAAAATTGTTTTGTTATTTGGTTAACAATGGTTTTCAGCTGCTACTGTGCAATTAAACTCCTTACTCAATGAGAAAGAAATTATACGATACTATCCTCAAATGGCTTATTCCTCCTCCCATGAAGAATTTGTCTGTTTTTCTAAGGTTTGTTTTCTATCTAAAGGATGTCAGAAATTAACAGTCAACTATTGCACTTGTAACCATGCCAAAGGCTTCCCAGTTTCTCTCTTTGCACTTTCCCCACTTCACACAGCAGCCAGCGTGGTCCTTTGGAGCCATATGACAGTTCCTGTTACTGCTTTGCTCAAACTCTTCCAGTGGGCTCCCACTGGAATGAGAGTAGATGTCAAAATCATTACTGAACTATGAATGATCTGTTCTCTGCCCTCTCACCTCTCAGATCACATCTGCTATCCTCCTCCTCATTCATTCTGCTGCAGCCTCACCAGCCTCCTGTCTTCTGTGGTTTTTTTTAAACATACCAAATGTGTGTGTGATTTGAGAAGGGCCTTTGCACTTGCTGTTATCTCTGCTGGCACTTTCTCCCAGGTTTGTCCATGCCTGTTCCTTTGTCTCCTTTGGATCTTTGCTTAAATGTCACCTTTGCAGCATGCTCTTACAGGCAGGAAAGAAATTTGCTTGTTTAGTTTGCTGCGGAATGTTCAACTCCTAGAAGACTCAACGGAAGTTTAGTGAACCAATAGAATGAATGATAAGGGGCTACATATAGTGCTTGGGTCTTGTGTTGTATGTCTTACTTAAACTTTAACTTTAGAAAAGTTAAGCAATGGATATATTTTTACTCTCTCCACAATGAAAGTCTTAGGTATTTCAATTGTAGGGAAGTACGCACAGTTTCTGACACTGGCAGAAATAAATGGATGGCCAGTGAAACTTGCTGCTCAAATGTTAGCAGTGACTCCTCACTGTCAGTAGGGCAAATAAGAAAGACAATGAGAAATCAGGCCTCGAATCATAGCTTGCCACAGCCACAGCCTCTTGGGCTCAGGTCATCCTTCTGCCTCAGACTCCCATGTAGGAGGGACTATAGGTGCGTGTCACCACACCCAGCTAATTTTTTTAAAATTTTTGTAGAGCTGAGTCTTGCTATGCTACCCAGGCTGATCTCAGACTCTTGGCCTCAAGCAATCCTCCCACCTTGGCCTCCCAAATTGTTGAGATCACATGCATGAGCCACCGTGGCTCACTGTCAACAGGGCAAATACAAAAGACAATGAGAAATCAAGCCTGAATTTATATGCAACCTTTTAAAATTGTATTTTTTTAAATAATCTGAGGTAACATAATATTTTTATGTGCAATTTAAATCTCTCATATAGACTATTCATCAATTATCTACTATGTGATTAAACAACAATAACAAAAAAGTGCTCTTAGGAGGCCCACTATTTTGGTTTGAGTTTCCTCAGAGCAGACTCTAAGAAAATAATTGGAGAACACATCATTTATTTGGGAGCTAATCCCAGAAAACAAGAGTAGAGAAAGGGAGATGAGACAGGAGAGGGAGGAAAGCTGATTTTAAAAGACCCCTAGTAAGCAAATGATCACTGAAAGCAAATGGAACTGGGTTCCACTGGGAACTCTGGGAGGCTGGGTGGAAAGTGCCTCCAGGAAATGACAATAGTAGTAGAGGCTCAGCCACTGGGCTGGCAGCATGGAGGAGGACAGCATCAAGATTGTCATGGAGAGCTTCTGGAGACTTCCAAGAGAGGTGATGTTCAAGAGGAGCCTTGACAGGCAGGGACAATGGAGTAGGGAGATTCAGGCCCCAGGGAGAATCACAAAGGCCATTTGAGACAAATGTCAACTCATATACCTGGCTGTTCTAGACTATTTCTCCAATGACTGAATTGAATTTTTCCTAGAACCCCCATCCACTGGGTGGCAATTATTCTCCCTTCCTTCTCACCTCGGGGATTTGCAGAAACTCCAGAGAGAATAAGAGAAGCAGAAGAAACGGATTCTCTGGTTTAGGATCCTGATGGTTAATTTTATGGATCAACTTGGCTGGCCATGTAATACAGATATCTGGTCAAACATCAGTCTGGGTGTCACTGGAAAGGTATTTTCTAAAAGTGAGATTAACATTTAAATTAGTAGCCTAAATAAAGCAGATTATCCTTAATAATACAGGTGGGTCTCATCTAATCAGTTGAAGACCTGAGTAGAACTGACATGCATCAGAGGGAGAGAGAATTCTGCCTGGAAATGGCTGCCAGATTTGTGCTGCAACATCCACACTTCCCTGAGTCTCTAGCCTGCAGCCTGCCCTGCAGAATTTGGACTTGCCACTCTCTACAGTCATGTCATGTGAACTAATTCCTTAAAACCATTCTCTGTGTGTGTGTGTGTGTGTGTGTGTGTGTGTGTGTGTGTGTGTGCGCATGCACACATATATACATATATATACACACACAAATATACAGTCTATGCCTATACATATGCAGATTACAGCCCAAATGCGTGCGTGTGTGTGTGTGTGTGTGTGTGTGTGTGTGTACATATATCTGTTTGGTCCTGTTTATCTGGAGAGCCCTGACTGATATGTTGCTCATTATCCATTTGCCTAGGAGTCCTGGAACACCATTAGTCCCTCTGGCCTCTGGTCACACTTACCCACAGATGGTAACATGGCAAGGCTGTCTGGGTCAGATTTTACTCAGCTATTTCTGTGACCCTGTAGAAGGGCTGGGAAACACCTGGCTGTGGTCCCATAGGTCTCTGAGACCAGAAGAGTCTCTGTTCGGTAGCGCGACCTTCCCTGTCTGAACAGCCATTTTTGCAGTACAATGTCCACCCTGAGCACAGGGGGATTCTATGAGATTTGTGACTTCACCGGCCTCAGCCTGGGATGCTCTGGCTTGGAGTCCTAAAACTAATCATCATCCAGATCCTTGCTTGCAAGTATGTGGAAAGGAGTAGGGAAGGTGGCTTTCTCCAGGGCCAGGCAAATCACTGGCTCCCCTCAGGCACCCCATTTCTCTCTGCAATCTTCAGCTGTTCTCTTTCTCTTGTTTTTTGTTTCCTTGTAGGATTTTTTTTTTTTTTAGTTGAGTCTTACTCTGTCGCCCAGACTGGAGCGCAGTGGCTGCTCCTGGCCACCACAGCCTCGACCTGCTGGGCTCCGGCAATCCTTCTGCCTCAGCCTTCTGAGTAGCTGGAACTACAGGGGCGTGCTACCATGCCCGGCTAATTTTTTTTTTTATTTATTGTAGAGATGAGGTCTTGCCAAATTGCCCAGGCGGATCTCGAACCCGCGGGCTTAGGCAATCCACTCATCTCAGCCTCCCAAAGCGCGGGATTACAGGCTGAGCCACCGAGACCGGCTTCTTTGTAGGACTTTTTTAAAGGTTTATTTTTAATTGTAAATGGACAAATTATGTTAATAATTGGATATATTTATGGGGTACAAAGTGATGTTATGATTTATGAATATAGCTTATGAATACAATAATTAAATCAAGCTAATTAATATATCCATCACTTCAAGTGTTTATCTTTTTTGTGGTGAGAATATTTAATATGCACTCTCTTAGCGATTTTGAAATGTTCAATACATTATTATTTACTATCTTCACCCTGCTGTGCCATCTCTCTCAAAGGAAAAAAAAAAAAACATATTCCTCCTGGCTAACTGGGGCTTTGTACCCTTTAGCCATCATCTCCTTGTTTTCCACCCTTCCCCCCTTTCCCCAGCTTCTGGTGACTAGCTTTCCATTCTCTGTTTCTGTGAGTTCAAGTATTTTAGACTCCACATATAAATGAGATCATGAGTGATTTGTCATTGAGTGCCTGACTTATATCACTTAATATAATGTCTTCTGGGTTCATGTTTGTTATTGCAAAGGACTCTTTTTTCTTTTTTGAGACTGAATTGTATTCCATTGTGTATATATACCACAGCTGCTTTATCTTCTTCATCTACTTACCCATTCATGAATACTAAAGTTAATTCCATATTTTGGCTATTGTGAATAATATTGCCATAAATATAGGAGTACAGATATCCCTTCAACTTACTGGTTTCAAATCTTTGGGATAAATATCCAGAAGTGGGATAGCTGGCTCATATGGTAGTTCCATTTTTAGTTTTTTTGAGGAAACTCCATATGGTTTTCCATAATGGCTGTACCAATTTACATTCCCACCGATACTGTACAAGAGTTCTATTTTCCTCACATTCTTACCAATACTTGCTATCTTTTTTTAATTATTATTATAAGCATACAGACAGGTTGTGGTTTAAATTAGCATTTCCCCAGTGATTGATGATGTTGAATATTTTTCATATATCTGTTTGCCATTTGTATGTCTCCTTTTAAGAAATGTCTATTCAGGTTCTGTGCACATTTTTAATCATATTATTTACTTTCTTTGTATAGAATTATTTGAGTTTCTTATATATTTTAGATATTAATCCCTTATCAGATGTACGGCTTACAAATATTTTCTTCTAATTCATAGATTGTCTTTCACCCTATTAATGTTTCCTTTGTTGTGCTTTTATTTTTAACCTTTTATTTTGATGTGATCCCGTTTGTCTATCTTTGCCTTTGTTTCTGGTGCTTTTTCTGTGCTAGTACCTTCTCATTTACTCATCTTTGAAGTAGACAAGTTTTTCTGAAAAGATACAAAGAAGAGGCCAAGGTTGTTTTTCAGGTGAGCAGGAATTTTTCTTTGCCTTCAGTTTTTTTATGTGAATTTGTTTAGCTTTTACAACTTTCTAAGCAATACAAAAGACGGCCATGAAGTTGTTCATACTGTAAATTCTGTCTTTTCTTTCATTACCTTAATGACAAATGGCTGTCTACGAATATGGCTGCTCTGTGTGATTCTTTGCCTAGGCACACTTCCTGAATTCCTCAGATTGAAATTGAATCTAGGACAACTCCACCTGTCCACCTGTATTCTGTTTCTCAATTCTAATCCCAAGGAATGATGTTTTTCACATCAAAGTGCTCCCTCAACTTTAAGAAGTATCCCCTCCATACTTTCTCTGAGATCTGCATTTCTTAACATAACCTATTTCCTCTCACATACACCCTAGTGAGTCTCCATCTCTTTGGTCTACCTTTACACCAATTTCATGGTTGATTTCAGGTTTTAGCAATCTTTTCTTTTTTTTTTTTTTTGAGTTGGAGTCTCACTCTGACTCCC
>NW_007258951.1:493388-526116 GCF_000164805.1 Carlito syrichta | reverse complement strand
TCAGCCTCCCAAAGGCGCGGGATTACAGGCTGAGCCACCGAGCCCAGCAATCTTTTCATTTTAATGACGGTGGAGTTGGCAGTTCTGTTTATTCAAGTGACTTTGTGCTGCCATGTTCAAATTAGAGGTCTCTTATAAGTTTGCCATTTAGTCTGAGAGGGCAGAAAAAAATGGCTCTACCAAGTCAGGGGTTTTTCTACCCTTAATTATTTCTGTTTGAAAATTCATGCCCTGAGTCCTCTGAACTTTGAAGTTCAAAAAGTCAGGTTCTTGCAACTTGAAAAGCCTTATCTCCCAAAACTTTTCTATCTGCAATGTATTTCAAAAGTGTGCTTTTAAGTTCCAAAACCAAAATTAACCTTCCTGTTACCTGAGATGTGCCAAACAGCCATATCAGGAATCAATGATGCTTTAACTTACCAAGTGTAAGAAATAGAATGATTTATTTTCGAAATGAACCATGAGCCATGTTTAAACGCCTTTGCTGAGTCACATCCTGCTTCTTTGTGCTTCCTTTTCGCGGGTTTTTTACTTTGTCTGGCTACATGTTTAAACGTTTGACAGAATCCAATCACAATAGTAACTCTGTAAGTCAATCGGCAAATAGGACATGTAAATGAGATAATTCTGTAAAACCAGTCAACATGTAACATGTAGGCATCCTATGACAAAGCGTGTAACTCCTGCAAGTATTCCTCCAATGAGAAACCAGGAGAGGGACGTGCATTTTAGGAATAAAGGTGCTAATGCTTCCTGCTTTGATGTGTCTGTCCACCAGACACCCGATCTTGCAAGACTGCCACTAAAGTCTCACTTCTGCTGCACTTCGTGTCTCTGTGTCCATTCTTTGATTTTGGGCAGGTGATCTTGTTTCTCACACAAGCAGGGCGATGGATTTTAAAAATTATTTACCAAGAAAAAACAGTGAACATATTAAATTATTATCCTATCACACAATGTAACAGGTAACATTTTAGAAACAACATACTAAAGGGGAACTAATTTTCTTTTATTATATTATAATGACTCAGTATAGAAAAAATAAACAATACAATAAATGCGTACCAAGTAAATGTAAGAACAGTAATTTGGCAAAGAATCTTTTCACTGTCTTTCAAAACTAATTAATATCTCAATCTCTCTCTCTCTCTCTCTCTCTCTCTCTCTCTCTCCTCTCAACCTTCTGACGCTCACTAAGATTGTGTTATAATTAAAACAAAATCCTACATTTGTATCTACATTTTTCACTGGTTTGACCACGATGTCAAATTTATTTAAACAAAGACATGGTATAATTTACTATGATTTTGTCAGAAGCAATATTAGCTAGAACTCATTAATAATATAAATAAAATTATTTTTAAGCATCAGTTCTTAAGATATATGTTACATTGCTCCTCTATTTCAGGTAAAATAATAATCCCAATGCCTACAAACTATATTACAGAGTTTGTTTAGAGCCAAACCGAAAAGTTTTGGGGGGCAATATCAACTAGCATTTATTAGAATTTTTCAGTGTTAGTTACTCTTCTCTTGGCATTAGCTTCTCTGAAAAATAACTTCTGAGAAGTTGTTTATTTGTAAATGCAGGAACTTGCTTTTGTTCAGTTTTGTATGAAATATCACAACCTTTCCTGCAGAGCACATTGTAGCTGTTTATCTTTGGTCTGCAAGTTTTACAATGACCTAAAGCAATAAAATTCTGACATTTAGAAAGAGTCAAATATTTCAAATGGGTTTTTTTATTTTGGCATTTTTGGTCTAAGAGAATCCAAGGTGATCCTGCATGTTCAGATGGTTAGAAGTGAATGGCTTGGCGATGCCAAGGGATTCTGCATCCACAAAACAAAAATTTCAACCAAAGAAGTACATCAGGACAGAAAGTAAGTCGGCAAGGTTGTCAAGTACAAAGAATACAAAGCATTGAGCCAGAAGGCCTGGGATTATGAAACTACCCAAATTTGTTAAGCAACCTGGGCCTTGTTTTTTCTCATTGCAAAAGGGGGAAAAATAATATAATTTCCCAGCAGAATTATTTTAAAGATAAGTTCACATGTTAAAAACACAATACAAGGATTTCCAGCAAGATGGCAATGGGATATGTTGGACTGTGAGAGTCACCGCAAAAGCGAGTGTCCATAAAGAATCTCCGTGTCAGTGGGTGTGTGCCAGTGGGTGAGTGAAAGTCCATCTGAGGGGAGACTCTGATTCATGCACCCAGGGCTCTCCTCCAGAGGTGACTGCAACCCCCCACTGCCCTGAGATTGGAGCCACCAGTGCACAGGATTGGCTGCTGTTCTTGGGACTCTCCTGAGAAAAGCCTGCTAAATACAATTGATTCTCATCACCTGGGGTTTGGCCCACGCCATCAACTGTAAAAAGCAAAGTGGCTGGAGCCCTGGATCTGACTGGTGGAGAGAGAAGATAGGGGAGAGCTGGACAGGGTCCCCACCACCAGTGAAGAAATACTAACCAGAGCCGTTATCTCTGTCCTGGGACCAAGTGAAGACCTGAATTGCCCCTCCTGGCTCCACCCAGCCTCCAACTTGGGACCTAGAGGTAATCTCATCAAACTTAGAGTGACAGAGAGACAGACACCCCTCCCACATGCTGGATCAGATACACAGACACATCAGATCTGAGTGGGAGACTTGACAGTCAGCAAGCCAGGTGAGTCCAGATCTGATCCACCCTCCTCGGCAGTAGGTCTGGTGGGGGGGGCACCTGGCCCATGCTGAGAGCAACCCTATCAACCTGCCCTGAGAGCAGAGGGGAGGGGCTGGAGATCAGAGTTGAAAGGAAGTTGGACTTACAGGAATGACCTCAGAGCGAGTTTTGTTTTTTTGTATGTCTGTTTTGCTCAGTTTTTTGGGGGGTAGGGTTGTCTTTTGTTTTTGTTTTTTTTCTCTCTTTCTCTCTGTTTTTGATTACATTGTCATACTTGCTTTGTTTCTGCTATTTCATTGCTTTTTTAAAGACTTCCTATTTCTATATAGGCATTTTTGAAGAGAGTACATTGATGGGGGGTTTTTGGGGTCAGTTTGTGAGTTTGTGTGATTGTCTGCATGTTTTAGTTTTTAAAAAAATCTTTTCTGTCTCTGTTTGTGTCTCTTTTCATTAGTTAGTTGATAAGCCTGTCTGTTTTCCCTCCTATTCTTCTCTATCTCCACCTTTCTCTCATCTCCCACCTTCCTTTTTCCATTCTTTCTTTTTTTGGCCTCATTTTGCTTTCAGGGAGCAAACCTATACCGCCACTGCATGGACAGATTGTAAGACAGTGGAAAGTGGTTTACAGGGGGCCACGTACCTGTCAGCAGATACTGGGATCTGCAGATAGTTTCTGAATCATAGCTCCCTCCTCAATTAAATCTCAAAACTGCAAAAACTGAAAAACTTTGTTCAGTTTCAGAATTGAACAAAGCCAGAGGATCCACATAAGGAAAATAGGAGATTGAGCAAACAGAGGTAAAAGCTACCCCCATCCCTGAAAAACAGAATTAAAGAAGAGATTTTAAAAGGAGGGAGGCGAATCTAAACAAATGCAGAAAAACCAAAACAAGAATATGATTCTCACACAGACCACTGGAAGTCAGACACTGAAAATACAGACTTTGGAACCAAACAATGAAGACTCCCCAGAATGACTGGTCTCAAACCACAAACCCAGATACAAAGACATCAATAGAGAGAATAAATAGAATTGAAGAGAGAAAAGAGGAAAGGATGAAGGAGTTGATAACTGAGGTAACAGCAATAAAAAACACAGTGAAAGAAATAAATAACAAACTGATAAGCAAGGAAAGCAGAATTAGCCAAGCAGAAGAAAGAATCTCAGAGCTTGAGGACTAAAGTATGGAACTAATCAAAACCATCAAAAACATAGAAAAGAGCTTAAAAAGACAGAACAAAACATTCAAAAGATGAACAATTATTTCAGGAGGCTGAATCTAAGATTAATTGGACTTCCTGAGGCAGAGAGACAAAGACCACCCTGGAACAAACATTCCATGAAATTATCCAAGAAAACTTCCCTCAGCTCATCAATGACCATTCAAACACAAGAGATTCAGAGAACCCTTGTGAGACAACAAATGAGAAGACCAACTCATAGACACATAGTAATTTGCCTACACAAAGAAGTATAATGAAAAACATTAAGTGTCATCTCAATGTGATGGTTGACCAAATGGACTTAATTGATACTTACAGGACACTCCACTCATCAAGAACAGAATATACATTTTACTCATCACCACATGGAACAAATTCCTCATCCTCAGCCATAAACAAACTCCACATCCTCAGCCATAAATCAAGAGAAAAAGGTCAGACTACCTACTGGAGAAGACCAATTAGAATAGCAGTAGACTTATCTACAGAAACACTTCAGGCTAGGAGAGCTTGGAACCCAATATTCAAGGTTCTAAAAGATAAACAATTTTAACCAAGAATTGCTACCCAGCTAAGCTAAGCTTCATCAGTGATGGAGAATTAAAATCTTTCTCAGACACTCAGTCCCTAAGAGCTTATGCTGCCTCCAGACCAGATCTACAAGAAATGCTGAAGAAAGTATTAAACACAGAAGAAAGGCAAAAAAAACCAAAAAACAAAAACAACAACGCCCTTCACAAGAATGCAGGCAAAAGATAGAAAACACACATGAATCAACCTAAAAAGCAAAAGAAAGACAACAAACAAACAGCAACAACAACAACAAACTCTATAAGAACATAATGACAGGGATAAACTCTCACATTTCAATAATTAGCCTGAATGTGAATGGATGAAAAGCACCACTGAAAAGACATAGGATGACAAAATGGATAAAATATCATGAGGTAACAATTATTGTCTCCAAGAGACTCATCTCACCAGAAAGGAGACTCACAGACTCAAAGTAAGAAGATGGGAGACAAAATCTCAGGTGAACAGAACACAAAAGAAAGCAGGAGTTGCAATCTTAATATCAGACAAAATACCCTTTAAGTTATCAAAAATTGAAAAAGATATGGAAGGTCACTACATAATGATAAAAAGTTCAATCCATCAACAAGAAATATCCATCCTAAACATATATGCACCCAACATAGGAGCACCAACTTTCATAAAGCAGCTTCTAGGTAAACTTAAAAAAGATACTGATCTAACACTATTATAGCTGGGGTCTTAAATACCCACCCACAACTCTAGACAGATCATCAAACCAAAAATCAACAGGGAAATTCGGAACCTCAATGTGATGCTTGACCAAATGGACTTAATTGATACCAATTAGAACACTCCACTCAACAATTACGGAATATACATTCTACTCATCACCAAATGGAATGTATTCGAGATTGATCACATCCTTGGTGGTAAATCATGCAAAAACAAATTTCATATGATTGAAATTCTGCCAGGCACCTTCTCAGATCATAGAGGAATAAAAATAAATATCAACACCAACAAAGTTCTCCCAAAACCCACAAAGACATAGATACTAAATTGTAAGATGCTAAACAACTCCTGGTTCAACATGGAAATCAAAAGAGAGATTAAAAGATACCTGGAAACAAATGAAAACGAAGAAACATCTCACCAAAACTTCTGGGAGCCTTGAAAACAGTACTAAGAGGGGAATACATATCTCTCTGAACACACATGAAGAAAATGAAAAGATCACAAATAAACAGCCTAACAAATCACCTAAGGAAGCTGGAAAAACAAGACCACCAAAGCACTAACTTCAGCAGAACAATCCAGATCACCAAAATAAAAGCACAAATTCAGGACATAGAAGACCAAAAGATAATACAAAAACAATTAATGAAACAAAAAACTGGTTCTTTGAAAGGATAAACAAGATTGATGGTCCCTAGCTGAACTGACCAAGAAAAACAGAGAAAAAGCCCAAATAAGCACACTCAGAAATGCAAAAGATCAAATCACAACTGATCCCAAAGAAATACAAAAGATTATCAGAGACTACAATGTACACTTGTATGGAAACAAACTTGAAAATCTAAATGAAATGGAGGACTTTCTTACCTCACACAACCTCCCTAGGTTGAAACAAGAAGAAATTGAGACCTAAATAGACCAATAACAATACAGGAAATTGACAATGTCATAAGAAAACTACCTACAAAAGAGCCCTGGGCCAGACATTTTACCAGCAGAATTCTACAAAACATTCAAGGAGGAACTGATACCAATCCTATTAAAAGTATTCCAGGCAATTGAGAAAGATGGAACTCTCCCCAAATCATTTTATAAAGCGAATATCACATTGATACCCAAACCAGGTAAAGATCCAACAAAGAAAGAGAGCTAAAGGTCAATATCCTTGATGAAAATAGATGCTAAAATTCTCAACAAGATCCTAGCAAACCAGATTCAAAAATACATCTCAAAAATCATCCACCATGACCAAGTAAGCTTCATCCCTGGGATGCAGGGCTGGTTCAATATTCATAAGACCATAAACATAATTAAATACATCAACAGATGTAAAAACAAAAACCACATGATTATATCATTAGATATTGAAAAAGCTTTCGATAAAATTCAGCACCCCTTCTTGATAAAAACCGTTGAACATCTAGGCATAGATGGAACATACCTCAAAACAGTAAGAGCCATCTGTGAGAAACCCACGGTCAGCATACTGCTAAACAGACAGAAAATGGACCCATTTCCCCCAAAAACCAGAACAAGACAAGGATGCCCACTCTCACCCCTCATTTCCAACATAGTTTTGGAAGTCCTAGCTAAAGCAATCAGACAAGAGGAGGAGATCAGGGGTATCCAAATAGGAAAAGAGGAAGTCAAGTTATCCCTCTTTGCAGATGATAGCTATGATGCAATACCTAGAAAACCCAAGAGAATCTGCCAAAAACCTCCTTGCACTGATAAAGGACTTTGGCAAAGTCTCAGGGTATAAAATAAATATGCAAAAGACAGACAGTCACATTTCTTTACACCAACAATAAATAAACAGAAACCCAAATAAAAAACACATTCTATTCACAATAGCAACACACACAAAAAATGAAATACCTTGGCATCTTCCTAACCAGAGATTTGAAAGACCTTTACAATGAAAACTACAAAATACTGCTCAAAGAAATCAAAGATGACACAAACAAATGGATCGCAACATTGTTCACAATAGCAAGAACCTGGAACCAACCATGCTGTCCACCAAAAAAGGACTGGATTAAAAAAATGTGGTACATATACGCGATGGAATACTACACAGCCATAAAAAAGAATGAAAACATGAATTTCACAGCAGCCTGGATAGAACTAGAGTCTATAATACTGAGCAATCTCTCACAGAAACAAAGATCTGAGTATCACATGTTCTCACTCATATAGTGAACCTTGAACATCTATCGTAATACTATAAGAAAAGGATTGACAGTGGTGGGAAACTGTGGGGGGGGGTAGGGAGGGGAACAGAGGTGGGATTAACGGTAGTCAATATCTGTCTGGGGACAGGGAGACACCCTTATCCACAAGGGTGCCTGAATGATGCATATTTGTATACCTACCCTTAACTGTACCCCACAATTTTAAAATAAATAAAAAAAAGAAAAATATTCCATGCTCATGGATTGGAAGAATCAACACTGCTAATATGTGGCCATCCTACCCAAGGTAATCTACAGATTTAACTCAATACCCATTAAATTACCAGCAGCATTCTTCTCAGTCCTGGAAATGACAATACAAGAATTTATATGGAAACATAAACAAACATGAATCACCAAAACAATCCTCAACAACAACAACAACAAAAAAAACAGGAGGTATCATACTCCCCAACTTTAAGCTTCATTATATTATAAAGCTACAATAATCAAAACAACCTGGTATTAGTACCAGAACAGGCATATAGACCAGTGGAATAGAATTGAGATTCCAGAAACAAAACCTCAATTTCTCAACCAACTCATCTTCGACAAAGCCTCCACCAACAATCACTGGGAAGAGGAGAACCTTTTCAGTAAATGCTGCTGGGAA
The DNA here is from genome assembly GCF_000164805.1 of Carlito syrichta. Taxonomy (NCBI): domain Eukaryota; kingdom Metazoa; phylum Chordata; class Mammalia; order Primates; family Tarsiidae; genus Carlito; species Carlito syrichta. The sequence continues at coordinate 518,106 of NW_007258951.1, read as the reverse complement.
AACTGGCTGACCACATGCAGAGGATTAAAACAAGACCCCTACCTATGACCATACACAAAAATCAATTCTCAATGTATCAAAGAACTAAATGCAAAACCTCAAATTATAAAAACCTTAGAAAATGCAGGAGACACCCTTATGGAAATTGGAACTGGCAATCAATTCCTGATCAAAACCCTAAAAGCTCATGCCATAAGAGATAAGATAGACAAATGGGACCTCATCAAACTGACAAGCTCCTGCAAAGCCAAAGAAACTATCAAGAGAGCAGGGAAACAGCCTACAGACTGGGAAATAAATATTGGCCAACAGTATGTCTTTCAAAGGCCTAACATCTAGGATCTTACAGGGAACTCAAACGTGCTGAAAAGAAAAAAAATAAACATCCCCATTACAAAGTGGGCTGTAAATAGACACTTCTCAAAAGAAGACATATGAGCAGGTAACAGATACATGAAAAAATGCTCAGCTTCACTAGTCACCAAAGAAATGTAAATTAAAGCCACACCGAGATACCACCTAACTCCAGTCAGGAAGGCCATCATCAATAACTCAAAAAACAACAGATGCTGGAGACGATGCGGTGAAAAGCAAACACTTCTACATTGTTGGTGGGAGTGTAAACTAGTACAGCCTCTGTGGAAAACAGTGTGACGATTCCTAAAAATTGTCCTTTTATACAACCCTGCTATCCCCCTACTGGGAATATACCTGGAAGAACTCAAGTCACTCTATGAAAAAGATTCCCGCACACTTATATTTATTGCAGCATTGTTCACAATAACAAGAACATGGAACCAACCGTGCTGCCCATCGAAAGAGGACTGGATAAAAAATGCGATATCTATATACAATGTCCTTCTTTATGCAGCCATTAAGAAGGACAAAATCATGAACTTCACAGCAACCTGGGTTGACTTAGAGTCTATAATATTGAGTGATGTATAACAGAAACAAAGAACTGAGTATCATATGTTTTCACTCATAAGCGGACCTTGAATAGTTATCATAGTACTATAAGAAAAGGATTGGTAATAGCAGGAAACCTCTGGGGGTGGGGGGGTGGGGGGGCGGGAATGGCAGTAGTGGGAATCTGCAGGAGGTGGGAGACACACCTCATCAACAAGGGTACTTGCATAATAAACGTGTATACCTAACCCTGAATTGTACCCCACATCTTTAAAATAAAAAAATTAAAAGTTAAAAGAAACCACAATACAAATTGTGTGATACATACAATGCCAGTTGCCATTATTAAAAAACATTAAAACCATATGCAAAGCATTGCATCTCTGTGTTTTGTCTTTAGTTTATCCCTGACTTAGGTTGGGAACCCTAAAAACAAAGATTGAAACTGGGATGCTTACTGGGGGAATGATCTCAGGAGAAACCCATGGAAAGTGGGGAAACGGAAGAGGACAGAGGGAGAAACCCAGCTAAGAAGTGGTTTCCACTAAAGTTTAGCCTCAGCCTGATCCTATGGGGGAGTTCTGGAGTGTGGATGACATCACAGAGTTGCCTTAACTTGAGGCAAAGGAGCCTTTTGTATTCCTAAGGTGACATCTGTCACTGGTTGTAGGGAAGGTGAGAGCGATACAATGTCCCAAGCATTTCCAGGTGAGGTAACTCTTATCTATCAAGGACAATTCTCTAGTGAAGGACGTAGTTGTGAGATAGAAGCAGCCAACTCACATCACAGGGATGCATGCACCAGTTGGGTACTTCTACCCCTGTGGACCGAGCACCAAAAGCATGTACTATCTGTTCTTTGTTGACACAGAAACGTATAATGCTACCCAGATCTTTCTCACATGTGTAGAACTGGGTTCTTTGCTTTGAGCAGACCTTAAAGCCTTCAATGACAAAACTTGCAGCAACTTAAGTAATAAGAAATAAGAAACAAGTTTAAAAGTTACCAGCTAAAAATTATTTATTAACGTCATCCACAGCTTAAAGCTAGAAATAAAAATGATACTTGCCTGTGTTTACAGATCCAGCTGACATTTATGGAATTCCTGCTATGTGTCAGACACTCCGGTAGCTATTTACACATGGCATCTCATGCTACCCTTACAATGTCCTATGAAATTGGTAGATACAAAGGGAGACCATTCCCCCCAAAATGGAATTTATTTCTAAAAATGTGTGGATTTATTCTTACACGTTTGAACTTCAGTCACCTTCAAAGTACTCTCCATTTGATGCAATACACCTATCAAGACACTTTTCCACAGCTCAAAAAAGTTTTTGAACTTGTCAGTTTTGATCACTTTTAGTGCTTCTGCTATTTTTTGTCTCACCTCTTCCATATCAACAAGATGTTTTCCCTTGAGGACTTTTTCCATTGGGGAAACAACCAAATGTTTTGGGGGGCAAGATCAAGCGACGAGGGAGGGTGGAGCTTGGGGGTCATGTCATTTTTGGTCAAAAACAGCTGAACATTCAGCACCATGTGGGCAAGTGCATTGCTATGGTGGAAGAACCGGCCATCTGTTCGCCACAAGTCAGAATATTTCTTCTGCAAATCATGAGACAATCTTCTCAAAACTTTCAGATGAAAACTTTGGTGAACTGTTAGATCTCGAGAAACAAATTCTGAGTGTACTATAGAGGGCCCATCCTCCAAAAATTATAATTTTGGTTTTTGGGGGATTCCCCCTTGTATTGTCTTCCCTCTGCCCACCTTTTAATTTTATGGTTCAGGGAAACTGAGGTTCTCTTAAACAGTATTCATTTGGGAGACAGAACTGAGAATTTTAACTCCTCAAATCGCCAAGACTTGAGGACCTCTTTGAGATCCCTAGTTTATACTTAGGGAATGTGGATCGTTATGGTTAGTAGCTCAATTCCATAAACAATTTGTAGATTCTATGTACAACACACTGCACGTAGGTGCAATGAAAAACAGCAGTAAGACCCAGTTCTGTCCTCTAGGATTTTATAGAAGGGTAGGGATTATTGGTGGTGCAAGTGGCTCCTCATGAATATTTTATCCCTGTATTAGTTCATTTTGCATTGCTATAAAAAGCTGCCTGACGATGAGTAATGTATAAATAAAAAAGATTTATTTTAGCTCATGGCTCTGATGGGCTTCTAGTGAGACTTCAGGAAGCTTACAGTCATGACAGAAGATGGAGAGAAAGTAGGTGTGCCACATGGCAAGAATGGAAACAAGGGAGAAGAAGGTGATGCCAAGCTCTTTTAAACAATCAGTGAACCAATTGAGCAAGAACCCACTCATTATCACAAGAACAGCATCAAGACATTTATGAAGGATCTGCCCCCATGACACAAACATCTCCCACTAAGACCAAGCCTTCAATGTCGGGGATCATATTTCAATATGAAATTTGGAAGGAACAAATATCCAAACTATATCGATCCCCAAAGATAGCAAAAGAATTAATTCTTCAACATGCCTTTACTGAATGCCTGCTCTGTACCAGGCCTAGAACCAGGATTAGAAGTAGGTATGTAATGGATTAAGCCACAGTCCCTGATCCAGAAGGGTGTATGATTTAATGATATGATTTGTTTTAAACATTCAATTTTTTGACTCTTAAGTCTATATCTTAAAATCTAATCTTATTTCCACCTCAATGTTGTATTTAATCTGTTTCACAATGGACGGGAATATAACTATCCCACAGGCTACATTATTCTACCAATTCATTCATGTGCAGTGCATCAAGACGTTGCTGAGAATAAAGATGGACACTGGTGCAACTGGGACCAAATAAGACAAAATAACTTAATAACTAAATTAGATATTTTCACTTTGGTAAGACAGAAAGCACATTGCTAGAGTACAAGGATAGATATCAGCCATAATCTGGAATAATCTGAATTGCAATAGTTGCCATTTGAAATAGACATGTTTAACTTACTGGAATAAAAACTTCAGTCATGCTCTGTATTTCAAGTATTCTAAAATGCAAATACAAATTTAATTTTAATTATTCTCCTTTCTCCATCAGACTTCACCTTGATTTCAGCTCAGATATCAGGGTCATTTCTTTTTCCGAACTGTGTGAGATTTTATCTATGTATAATTGATGACATTGGTCAATACTGCCTCACATGAGAGATAGTTTTGTATATGCCTCAAGCCTTATTTCTTCTACTAGATCTACGTCTTAGTTTATTTTCTGTTGCCATAACAGAATACCATAGACTGGTAATTAATACATTAAAAACACTTTATTTGGCTCACAATTCTGAAAGCTCAAGAGTATAGTGCTAGCATCTAGTGAGGGGCCTCATGCTTCTCTGTAATATGGTGGAGGGAAAGGGGATTAAGTTTCCAAACATGAATTTTGGGGGCCACATTCAAATCAGAACCTTTACCTCTGGTTCCCCAAGTTTATGTCCTTCTCACATGCAAAGCACACTCATTCCATCTCAATAGCTCCAGAGTCTTAACTTGTTCCATCACTAACTCAAAAGTCTAATATCCAAGGTCTCATGTAAATCAGATATGGGTGAGACTCAAGACATGATTCATCTCATGGCAAATTCCCATCAGCGGGGTGCCTGTAAAATAAAAACAAGCTATCTGTATCTAAAACACAATGATAGGACTGTCATAGGATGGATATTTCCATTCCAAAAGGGTGAAAGAGGCAATTAAAAAAAGAGTAACCCCAAGTAAGTCTTAACCCCAACAGGGGAGACAGAATTGAACCTTGAAACTTCAGATTATTTTTCACTTCAACGCATCACTTCCTAGACGTATTAGAGTGTTTAGGCTCCCAAAGCCTTGAGGAGCACTTCCCCTATAGTTTTCTGGGCTCTGACCATGCCTGAAGAGTCTCATACCTGAAGTTTTTCCAGGCTCGCATCACCACTGGTAGCTCTGCATTGCTATGGTCTTGGGGAATAGTCTCCCCCTCTGACTCCACCAGGTTTTGTCTACATGGGGCTCTCTGTGGTGACTCTGCCTTTGTGACAGATCTTTTCTTGGGCTTCTAGGCTGTGGGAGACACCCTTCAAAGCCTTGATGGAGGAAGCCATGCCCTCACAGGTCTTGCATTCTGCATACCTGCGGTATTAGGACTATGTGGCTACAGCCAAAGATTTGTCACTTCCAGAGCAGAGGGTTGAGCCAGCTCTACCTGCGGCTACTTGAGCCACAGCTGGGGGTGGCCAAGGTATGCTGCACCAGAATGCAGGAAGCAGAGTCCTGAGGTGGCCCTGGGCCGTGCTCCATTGCTCACAACTCTTCTGCCCTCCTAGAGGTCTGGGACTGATGGGATGAGCAGCCTTGAAGATCTCATTAATGCCTCCTGCATTTTTCCCTCTCATTATCCTGATGAATAGCCCCTGGCTTTATACTATTCATATTAAATTTTTTTAATCAATCATTGCTTGGTCACACCCTTAGTTACTTCTACTAAAAATGTTCTTTCACTCTCTACTACATGACCTGGCTGCAAATTTTCTAAGTTTTTCCACTCTACTTTATTTTAATTATAAATTCTGACTTTAAATCATATCTTTTCTCTCCTATTTTACTGCAAGCAGTTAAAAGTACCCAAGCAAGTCTGGACATGGTGGCTCATAGCTGTAATCCCAGCACTTTGGGAGGCCAAGGCACAAGGATTACTTGAGCCCAAGGGTTCAAGACAAGCCTAAGCAACACAGTGAAACTTTGTCTCTACAAAAAATTTTTAAAAATTAGCCAGGCAAGGTGGTACATACCTGTAGTCCCAGCTATTCAGAAGGCTGAGGTGGAAGAATTGTCTGAGCCTAGAAGGTTGAAGCTGCAGTGAGCCATGATTGTGCCACTGCACTCTCCAGTTTATCACTTTTAAATTCTACCTTCCATAAAACCCCTGAGCACACACACTGTTCAGACAAGGTCTTTGCTCCTTTATAACAAGAATTCTTCAATTTCCAATATTTGTTCCTCAGTTCTATCTGAGGCCTTGTCAGAATGGCTTTTACTGTCCACATTTCTATCAACATTCTGTGATCATGATCAAGTAATCTCTAAGAAGTTCCAGACTCTCTAATCTTTTCTTCTGAACTCTCATCAGAATCATTTTTAATGATCTGTTCATGGCAATACAAAATTTTGTTTAGCCTGCTCCTTCAAATTCTTCCAATTTCCACCCATTCCCCTTACCTGTTTCCAATGCCACTTCCACATTTCAGGTATTTTAAATATTAATAGCTCCACTTCTCAGTAACAATTTTCAGTCATAGTCCATTTTCTGTTGCTATAACAGAGCACCATAGATGGAATAATTTATTTTTTTTAAAGTATATTTAGCTCATATTTTTGGAGCCTGGATCATCCAGGAGCATAGTAGCTAGTAAATATTCTTTTCTTGGGTCATAACATGGTAAAGAGTATCACATGGCAAGAAAGAGAAGGCAGGAGAGCCCAAGAGAGCTCACTTTTATAACAAAACTACTCCTGAGATAACAAACCCACTTTATAAGAGTGACATTAATCCATTGATGAAGGAAGACTCCTTATTAATCCGTGAATCTATTCTTGAAGACAGAGCCAACATCGATTCATTTCTGAGGGCAGGGGAATTAAATTTTCAACACTAGAACTTTTGGGGGACACATTCAAACCATGGCTATCTCCTTATAAATTCTTTTAGCCCACTGAAGGCAAAATATTTTTTCTAACTGGTCTTGGCCTCTTCTGCAGCACATGAAAGACATGCAATAAACAATAATTGAATGGTCCACAGGATTGACAAAAGGGTAGATGAATACATATATGAAAAACACTGCATTCACTGTTAACATTCTCTTGGGGAAGACAAATACTACAGGGCATGATTTGACTTAGAGCAGAGAATAAAGGGAGAGAAACCTAACAACAGAGCAGCTGCCAGTGGAAGAAACCATTGGCAGAGACATAAGTCTTGCACATAATATGTGTTCCGGGAATTCTTTTTGAATTTTTTCTCAATTGCAGGAGTGTGAGTTAGATTTGGCATTTTCTGCACAAATATATCAGGAGCAACAAAGTGGCCAAAAGAACCCAAGAAAGTCATGAATTAAACAGGACCCTCCATTCCCTGGGCTATATAGTCGTGAGCATTGTTCACAATACTCTTGTCTCAGTTTTGCCTCTGGACATCTAAAACCCTTTCAAAAGATAATAATCAAAGGTAATATTAGCTTGTAATTAGCCTGTGTGATTATATTCCATGTGTATGTTTCAGCTTCTCAAAATCCATTGTCTCTCCTGTAAGAGACAGCTTCAACTTTCATTTGGGGTGATCCACTTCTCCCCAACTTTAGCCCACAGAATCTGGACTCAAGGTATAAAACATGATGCAGGCCTAAATAATTTGTGAATCACATTTCCTTTAGTGTTTTGTTCAAGGGTGGGCATGTGACCTAGGCTAGTTCAATCAGAATGAAGTTTAGAGCTCTGGCTGGGCTCTAAACGAAAACATTGAGTCTTCTGCTAGATTTGAAACTAGAAAAATTTAAAGTCAGGTGCTGGTAGCAGTCACTTCTGGAAGATGAGTAAAGAGTCTTTCTGAAAATAGAGCTTCTAGGCAGTGGAAATGGAAATGATTTAGTGTCATAGCCCCTGCAGAACTCAGCACCTAAAGCCAAATTTTCCTCTGGACTTTTCTTTTACTTGATCTAAATAAATTTCTTCTGTGGTTTAAAAAAAAAAAGCAGTTTGGGTTTGATTTTCTGTCACTTAAAATCAAGAGACTTGAGAGAAGATACCAAGATACCAAATGCCTTAAAAGAGCAGCTGTCCAATGACTTGAATTCATAAAAAAAAAACAAAAAAACAAAAAAACAGCTATAGCACACATTTTTGGTGCCCATCCTTACGCAATCCTTATCGCCTCTGCACCCCCAGGCAGAGATGAAAATTGCAACTTCAGTGGACAGCAATCATATCTGCTGATGACTTTCTATTTCAGTTGCTCATGTATGTTTATCCCTTTCACAAGACAGAATGGAAAGGTAATGTCCCCAGAAACAAAATGTTAGTCAACAAGAGATAGGAGTTGACTTTTCCTTAGTGAGCCCATTCTTAAGCGAGTTTTACAAAATACACCTGGTGGAATGCAGTCTTTGTTGGACTAACTCACTCATCACTATCGAACTCCCTCCTTCCCCTGTCTTCTCTTTTACTGTGATACCTGAAATCACCTACCAAATAAACAACTTGAACACTAAACTTCATCTCAGGGTTCATTTGGGGAGAAACACAAACTAAGAAATGATAGGAAATTGTTTGTAGAGAGCAGAAGAAGCAGGAGAACACAGCATTGAGAAGCTGATACCACTAGGAAATTCAAGGCACAGAAAATACTGAAACCATTCTCTGTAAAAAGCAGCCCAAAGCACAGTTGTTAGGGGATGGAGTTATCTTTGTCACCCAAAGGCGTCCCTTCTCTATCATTACGAAAACAGCATGAGATTTGGAGTTTCTGAAACTGATTTTTGGCTCTACTCCTTCCTGTTAGTGTCAACCTGCAGCAATGGACCTACACCTTTAAGCCTTGTTTTTCTTAGCAAGAGATAATGACACCTATCATAAAGAGTGGCTTTAGGACAAAGGATAAAGATGAAAAATGATTTGTAAAATATAAAGCATCAAGCAAAAGCAATTATTTTTGACTTTTGAGTATAGAAAAGGCAACATGTCCAGACGAAATCCACATTTGAATGTAGAGGAGAAAATCACATTGAAAATGCAAAGTGAAACATTCTACCCCAGGAGGCTAACCAAATGTAAAAAATAGTAAATGCATGATACAGATATGATCACCATTTTATGCAGATCCCTCAAATAAGCATACAAATCCATCCTCCACAAATACTATCAAAGTTGAATTGGTTTTAAAAGAAGATGGTGGATGTTGTTATTTGAACATATGAGAAAGATCTCAGGTAGATATTTTGGAAAGGGAAAAGCAGCAGTAAAAGTGTTTTATTGCCTTAAAAACAACTAATTTGGAATCAGAAGTTTACTGCTTTACCAATATTTATGGGATTACAAATTTATCTAAGAATTTGTTTTTGTCCCCCACACACAAAGTTATTAATGGGCCAGCTGCTGACTATTAATCTTCATTTCCTAAACCAAAGTAGACTAGTGTTTCTGGTAGACTGTATATCATACATACAAACCACAACCTGGAAGCCAAATTAAGCTCAAGTCAAGAGTCCATAAGAGCGAAGGGTTGTAAACAAAGGCACGGGGAATTGCAGGTCTAGAACTGTGGTGCTGGAACCACATTTGGATGTAGGAAGGTTTTAGAAATATTTTGTTTTTTCATTTAGCAAATAACTTATGGGTTTATATCTTGGTTTTTGTTTTTGTTTGTTTTGTTTTGTTTTTCTGATCCCACTCTCTTTTTTGCACAAATGTTTCCTCTCTCAAAAATTGGGCATCACAGACAAAGAAGGGCTGAGCCACAACCATGTATTAACAGGTGAGAAATAAGGAACATTTTCTTAAGAACACTAACAGCATAAGTCTGATTTGGGGTTTAATATGTTCTAAGATTTGTGCTAAGTGTTTTAGTTGCCAATACTTTTTGTCCCTATTTTACTGATATAAAACTGAGACTCAGAGAAATGTAGTGTTATGTTCAAGGTTATACAGATCATTAGTTGCACAACTCAGATCTGAACTCACTTTATTCCAGGGCACTGCTCTTAATAACTATACTATCTGTATCATCTACAAGAAACAAGTTAATTGACTTTAATAACCCATGTTGGCTAGGAGCTGTGACAAAGTACACTAGACAATTGCTCAGATTTCCACTATTCTTTGCCAGAGTAGATGGCATTTTACACAAATTTACAAATTTCATTTGAAACCAACTCATTGCAGGCAGTCATCTACCACCAGGTGGTAGGTCATGTACTCTCTGTCGCTGATAATTTACCAGATGGCCAGAAAGGAGTAGCTCAGATGACTTGAAATGAGTCTGTACAAGGAGTCTGCAAAGGAAGCTTCAGAAAAAAGTCCAACTTCTCTCTTCTGTAATGCCAGTTAAGAAACTGCTCTGTCTGTATATAGGAGGGGGTCAAGTGCAAGAAGGCAGAAAGTTCTCACATGAGCACAGAATAACCTCGGTTCTGAGTCTACTTGCAGATCACTTTCCACTCTCTGATCCTGGTTTCTAGCCAAGATTTGATTCTAGTAACATTTTGGCAGCTTTTGCAACACATTGAACATGGCTAGTGTCTTATATGGCTACATGAAGGGTCCTTTCCTTTGGAACTCAATGTCTTAAATAATGTTTCATTCATTCAAGAAATATATCGGGGCAGACAACAAGAGAGAGTGACTAAAATTCTAGCTCTGCTTCTGTATTCCTTTTTCATACTCATCTCTAGATTGTTGCGTGTCTTTAAGACTGCTCAGGAAATGAGAATTTTCTTAACAACGAGAAACAATGCATTAAAAAGATTTCCGAAGGAGTGTAAACCCAGCTTGGAATTCCACTTGCTAGAGATTGGCAAATGATTCAATATTGTTCATCAGTGGGTTTCCCTCCCTCTCCGAGGTAGTTCAGAATTCTCAAGGGGCTGATTTAATATAAGAAATTTGAAGGTGTTTTGGTCTTTCTTGCACCATAATCCCATCGAAGCATTTGATCTGTTCAAAGTAAGAAGCCTCAAATGCTCCCAGCATTCAGACTCTATGTTCAGATGAGCTACTGGGAATTTGATACTGCAGAGTTGAAGATCCGTCTTCATTTTAGAGGAGCTGTTCTCTCCTTGGGTGCTGCTGGGTGCAGTAGATGGCTACACTGACCTCAGGAATATCCACCTTTTCTTTCCTGCTTTAGTCTTAGAAGCTCTAAATTTCTCCTACAATGAGACTGAAACTATTTTTATCCCTTCCTTTCTCAGGCAAAAAAAAAAAATGTAATTTAACTTTCCTCTGGGAAGTCTTTGGAAAGAAACAAGGGAACGTGGCTCTTATACCTTCGTGGTAAGAGTACAAGAAATAAATACAGAAAACAGTTATTTTTTCAATTCTATTCCCTTACTACATCTATTTGAACCAAGCTTCATGGACTTTTCTTGCCTCAGGGTGGGGATGCAGTTACAGTGCTTATTTCATATATTTTACTCTGTGGACAACTTGTCAACAAACAGAAAGTGAACAGATCTGCCACATGCAGTAGCAGAGGTTGTGCACTGCACAACTCTGAGGTATTATTCATGGAGACTTTTGATGGGGGTGATGCCTCCTTGGGTTGTGGGCATGCACTCATTCATGTTCTTCTGAGGTTGGCCAAGGAACACAGGGAGACCAAATAAATTTTTTTACATTATTTTCACCAAGTAGATGTTCACAGAAATTAATAAAATCTTCTTTTAAAATGAGAATATCAAAAACTGTAAGCAACTCACTTGAGAGAAAATACATGAGATTATTGTTGCCTTACTGACCAAATAAGAAATGCAATTTAAGCAATCCTGAAGTCGCATCTTATGTTATCAAATTAACAAATATCAATACAATTAATTATAGATTGATATCTCATTCTACATCAAATGTACTGGCAATCTAGTTCTTATGCATTTTACTTCTACTATACTGGGTTCCTAGGGTGAGTTTTCTTCCAATGGCTTGAGGAAGAGTAAACTTCTTGACAGCTTAATGCTTTCCTTGACCTAATCTTTTGGGGATATGATATATAATAAAAATGCATGTCATGATATGCCTATTCCATTTGATATAGTAATTCTACTTTCAGAATAAATACTTTTAGAGAAGCAAAACAAACACAAAATAGCCACATGAACCATGAATATATTGCTTGTTATCATCCCAAAGAGAAAGCCATCAAAATGTTTAATAATGGAGAAACAGGTAAGCTAGTTTTTAACACTAAACATACAATTTTTAACTAAGCATGAAATCTACAAGCTAAATTAACAAATAGAAATTGTAACATCAGAATAGCAAAGAATGCAGCTGCAAATATGTAATAATACCATTGGGAAAGTAATTTACAAAATGAGATAGTGATATTTGAAAGATGGAATTATGAGCTGAGTGGAGTGGCTTACACCTGTAATTCCAGCACTTTGGGAGGCCAAAGTGGAAGCACTGCTTGAGCCCAGAAGTTTGAGACAAGCCTGGGCAACATAGCAAGACCTCATCTCTACAAAAAATTAAAAGATGAGAAGGGTGTGGAGGCATGCTACTGTTGTCCCAGCTACTCAGAAAGCTGAGACAGAAGGATTGCTGAGCCTAGGAAGTCAAGGCTGTGGTGAGCTATAATTCCAGCCTGGGTGACAGAGAGACACCAACTTAAAAAAAAAAAAAAAAGACAGACTGAGACCCCAACTCAAAAAAGAAAGAAGAAATTATAACTTAAGCCTCTTTGGAGATGTTTGTAATTTTTCTGTTATTTTTTTCTATTTCAATTTTTAATTTTACAAAACTAATATTGGGAAAACATTTAAAAATTAATGCAGCACAAAATTTTAAAGAAAAAGAATTCTCTTTTCAGTTCTTCCTATATCTGATGCCCACTCTCTGAAGGAAACCATTTGCAACTTCTTTTATATTTACTTATACATTTTAATATAATATATGTATGTTGTTTATTGATTTTACTTCTGCTGTTTATTGATTTCTGTTGTTATTATAAAAAATGAAGATTTGGTTCTTTACATGACCCCCACAAAACACACACATGCACATAGTTCCTTCCTTATCACTCTGGAATAGTTATATTGCACTTCTTGGTTAAACCAATATTCACTAGTATGGCTATGTAAATACTGTTCACAGTTATTCTTCATAGTACTCTGGACTTCATTGCCTTCCCCTTATATTTTAGATTTTCTGAATTTAGTCTTTGCCTCATTTTTTTGTTATTATTCAACCATATTCTACATAGGGCATATAAAATACAACTATTACTACAGTTAACTACTGACTATGCAATAAGCAATAAGCAAAATTTACATTGTACTATCCTAAGAGATAGGAATTGTCTCCATTTTATAGATAGAGGTTAAACACCTTGCCCAAGTTCTTACAATTAGTGCATTGCAGAGTTAGAATTTGAACACCAATCTGTAATCTACGCAAGTAAATATTGTAATACACATTTTTTTTCACCGCAAGGTACAATGTCGTTTTATATCTAGAAAAGCATAATAGATTCAAAATACTTTTAGGATTTTGAACAAGCATTTGTATCAGGTGACCTGTAGGGTGTCTTAAATCTGGTAGACATGTCTTTGAATCTGGTAGGCATGTACTTGGATAATCACTTTCCTTTGTGTGTGGATGGACGAAGTAATTTGATTCTAACAAGCAGAATATAGCAAAAGTGATAGAATGCCACTTCCAAGATTAGGTAATGAAAGACTGTGTCCATCTTGATTACATTATCTTATCACCTTGATTACCCTTTCTGATGGTGCAAGCTACTGTGTTGCAAGCTGTCCTATGGAGAGACCCACATAGCAGAGAAATAATAGAGACCTCTGACCAATGAGGAACTGAGGTGCTCTATCCAAAGCCCATGAGAAATAGAATCCTGACAAAAATACCTTGAATAAACTTGGAAGAAGATACATCCTCAGTTAAGCCAATCAACACCTTGATTAAGCCTTGGTAGGGATGCAGAAAACTCAACTAAGACATGCCCAGATTCCTGATGCACAGAAACTGTGAGTAAATGAATATGGGTTGACTTAAGTCACTAATTTTTGAGTGTAATTTATTAAACATCAATAAATAACTTACACAGCAATGTTCCTACACATACACATTTGTGAGGCTTACGAGAGCCATGAGAAGACAACCAACTCAACTGTGGGGGTTATGGTTTTAGATAAGGACTTTCCATCAGGATAGACATAGCAACCAGAATAAAATGTTTTCAATTACTCATTTTTGAAACATGAAATTTATGTGCTTCCTAGTGCGATTGTGCATTTGTGCGAAGTGCTTACCACAAACAAGGCTTTACATCACTATGTAGAACATTTTTTTATCATTAGAGGAAGAAGTGGACTTTCATATTCCGTGATGACTTAGGATTGTCCTATGTATTTAATCATAAAGCTTTTTACCCATAATAAAGTAATTAACATGAAGCAGTAGTAAGCTCAGTGAAGTTGTATTTCCAGAATGTATGTGATTCATTTCCCATTTATACAATGCATCTTTGTCTCTTTCTAATTTCTTTTCATGGGTTGTTTTGAAAGTCATCACTCCATAACCAAGGAATTAAAGAGAGGCCAATGACAGGCAAATGGTTTTACTAAATGCTCTCAAGCTCCTACAAAGATTTTAAACCTGTATGGTAGATGAGTCATTACTGATTCCTAAACAATAGCTTACTTAACATTTCTGGGGTTTATTTCAACTTAATGAATAGAGGGAGATGCACTAAACAATAACCACTTATTATTGCCCACAAATCCTAATGCCTGCACCTGAGTATTTTATTATTTTGTTTTCGTGTACTTGCTTCCATCTTAGGAAGGGACTCCCTAGCTTACATTTAAGGTCTTGCTAGAAAACAAGTGAGAAACTTACTTTGAAAGGTATAAGGCCTGAATTGTGAGTAAAGGCAAGTTTATATCAGAGAGTCAGGGACCTGGAATTGTTGAATAAGCATATTGTTTTACTTACATCAAGACAGAGAAGGTTAGAAAGGTTAGGACTTAAAACTCACTAACACAACTCAAAGTAGCAAGTGAGACCCAGTGTCTAAGGGGCGTGTGTCTGCACTCTCAGGTGTAGAAAAAGAATGGTACTAGATGTTGAGATGTTCTGCCTGTCTGTGTCTTGATTGCTAAGTAAATAGACTCATGCTTACTATTTGACTCTCTGCCTTGTTATTAGGTATGAAGGATTTCCTTTCCTTTCTGGGGATTTGCAGAAAGTGAATGTTAAAATTCTATCAGAACATTTCTGTGGAAACTCCATATGCATCACCAGAGATGGGGCTGGCACTCTGAGGTGTCAGCCATCTGTGATGCTGATGAATCAGCATCTGCCCCCCACCCCCCAATAGAAAGGCCACAAAAGGGAATTCTGAGTGTGGTACTTTGATGAGATGACATACAGATCTCTATTTCTAAGCCCCATAATCTGGCTGCTTCTTTGTTCAGGTCACATTTATAGTTTCTGCTCACTCTGTGGCTATTACTCAAAATGATGCATGGCCATTTATTTATTCAGCAGCTCAAGTATGGGGGCTTGGCAGGGAAAAGACTGTGGTGTCAGAGAGGGTGAAAGTTCATGGAGTAGAAATGATGCAGGAAGTTGAGGACAAATGAAATTGAAAGTGTAGCAGACTGCTGAAGTGTCAAAACCGTTTAATGCATTTACTGTTGTGTTAAGTCGTTTTGATGTATTATCTCATTTAATCCTCATTGATGACCCTGTGTGACAATAGCTTTTGCTATTTCTCCCTACAGTCTTTGTGATGGAGAAAGCTGAGTCTCAATGGGACAGAATGACTCCGTCCAAGGCCATAAAGTTCATGAGTAGAAGAGGCTGGATTTGAACTTGAATATGCCAGTGTCTCAAGCCGCACTGGTCTGCCTCCTGAAATTGTTTGCTCAGAAGGTTAGAAGAGATGTTCAGGCAGAAGGACAACATCCAGGAAAGAGGAGGAAAGGAAGGAAGCAAAGCCCTGTGGGGATCCTTGATCCAAGAATGTGGTGGCAGTGGCTTGATCTGGACCTGTGGGTCTTCATGGGGAGCTCTATCTGCAAACAGCAATTCCAGGGAGAATCACTATGTCACAAAGAGGAACAGAAAAAGACATTTGTTCATTCATTCTGCTATTCATTCATTTAGTAAATATTTAATAAATACCTACTGTGTGTGAGACCTGCATCAGGCACTTGATATAGGACAATGAATGACATAGGACAATGAATAAGAAGAGAGGAAAAGTTCTCTGTTCTAAGTGCACAATATAAGAAATAGGGAGGTAGGAAAATAAGATTTTTTTTAAAAGATGATTTCAAATACCATTGACCATAGAACAACAATGATTTGAACTGTACATTTGTCCACTTACACACAGATTTTTTTTGTCTCTGTTACCCCTGAAACAACAAGACCAACCCCTCCTCTTCCTCCTCCTCAGCCTACTCAACATGAAGACAACCAGAATGAAGACCTTTATGATGATCCACTTTCATTAAATGAGCAGTAAATATATTTTCTCTTCCTGATAATTTTCTTTTATTTTCTGTTTCTTTTTCTGTCAGAGTCTTACTCTGTCACCCAGGCTAGAGTGCAGTGGCATGATCACCACAGCCTTGACCTTCTGGGCCCAGGAGATCCTGTAGTCTCAGCTTCCCAAGTAGTTGGGACTTCAGGCATGCACCACCATGCCTATAGCTAGTTTTTTTGTTTGTTTTTTTCTAGAGACGAGGTCTCACTATGTTGCCCAGGCTGGCCTTGAATTCCTGTGCTCAAGCAATCCTCCTGCCTCAGCCTCCCAGAGTGCTGGGATTACAGGCATAAGCCACCACACCCAGCCCTGAAAATTTTCTTAATAACATTTTTTCTTCTTTAGCTTACTTTATTATAAGAATGCAGCATGTAATATATATTATATCTCTCTATATATATGTGATACAAAATATGTGTTAATAAACTGTTTATGTTATTGATAAGTTTTTGGTCAACAGTAGGCTAATGTAGCAATGTCTCTGGAGAGTTAAAATTTATACATATGGATTGCCTGAACCTGCAGGTTCGAGACTCGCCTGGGCAGCGAGACCTCATCTCTACAATAAATTTTTTTAAAAAATCAGCCGGGCGTGGTAGTGCATGCCTGTAATTCCGGCTACTTGGAAGGCTGAGGCGGAAGGATCGCCGGAGCCCTGCAGGTCGAGGCTGCGGTGGCCGGGAGCGGCCACTGCACTCCAGTCTGGGCGACCGAGTGAGACTCCAACTCAAAAAAAAAAAAAAAAAATTTACACATGAACTTTTGACTGTACAGGATTGGTGTTCCCAACTCCTGTATTGTTCAAGAGTCAATTGTAGCAGTAAAAGCTATGAAAAGCAAAGCAAAACAGGTAATAACATAGATTAATATAAATATTTCTGGATACTATGCTATATGGCAGGGGGTGGGAGGGGTCAAGGAAAGTTTCTTTCTTTCATATAAATTTTTGATTTTAAATATGTGGGGTACAATTCAGGGTTAGGTATACAAATGTTCGTTATGCAGGTACCCTTGTTGATGAGGTATGCCCCTCCCTCTCCTGGCAGTTTCCCACTAAGGGAAAGTTTCATTGAGCTGAAGGGTAAGTCAAGAACAAGAGCCTGCCAGAGCATGAGGTGATGGAAGTGCATTCCAGGCAGAAGGTGTATCAAGTGCAAAGGCCCTGAAGTGAGGACAGGCTCTGCAGGTTTGAGCAACAAAAGAAAGTTGGTCTGGTTAAAGAACAGTGAACAAGAGGGAGACAGAAAGTGACACACTTATGTGAGCCTTTGCTATTTCGTGGTAAGTACAATGAAAAATCAATGGAGAATTTGAAATAGGAAAGTTAACAGGATCCCAAAGGGCTTGAAGGCAGCAAGGAGTTGAGAGAAGCAGTAGAGGCTTGAAGTCAGCACTGCCAAGTGGGACACTAGCTTAAGAAGGTGAGGTCAGGGCTGCACCGGCAGACCAGGGGAGCGGGAGAGAGTGCTGGCAGCTACACGGGAGCAACATGGAGGTCCAGGATCAGGCCTTGAAATCTGTAACCTTATGCTCCGCTGTAATTTTCATTCCTCATTTTTATTGACACTCAGTGCCTGAGTGAGGGATTCAATATACACCGAGAGCTGATTTTCTGCTGGGAAAAAGAAAATCAACAACTAAATTAGATACTCCTGTCTTTGAATAAGTACTCCTGAGATAGAGCGGCTGGGCTGGGCTGGCTTAGATCATGAAAGGTCCCATGGGACAGGTGACTCCTGGAGGATGAGAAGGAACCAGTTCCTAGAGGTGAGAATGAGAGAACTCCAGGCAGAGGGAACAGTGTGGACCAAGACCGAAAACCTGGAAAAACCCTGTCATGCTGGAGGAAGAGGAAAGTAGCTCCACGCCCAGAGGTTACATAGGTAGTAGAGGAAGCCAAGAGGCTGTGATGGACAGCTCACATTGCCAGGGTCGGAGCTTGGGATTTATCCTAACACATATAAAGGTTTTCCTTAGGGAAGATTCACTGTTTACTTTTTTAATTTGTAAAAGTTAAAGTTAACTCGATATTTGCTATTGAACACACACTATGCACTGTTACTACACATTGAGTATCTCTTATACAAAATTCTGAGGCCAGAAGTGTTTGGGATTTTTTTCAGATTTTGGTATATTTGCATATTCATACTGATTGAGTATCCCTAAAACACAGCAATTTTAGATTGCTGTTCTTTTCGCCTTTTGCCTGCTTCCCATGAAGGACAAAGAGGCAGTTGCAATTGCTGTTTTGTATTTTCAAGTCCTCTTTGTGGCTTCTTATTAAACTGATTCTTGATCTGAGGTCCACTCTGTGGAATAACAGGGGTTTTACTCTTTGGAGCCTGTTCTTTGTGATCTCTTCTAGAGCCTTTAGATCCAGATAAAGTGTGAAACAACACTGACTCTAACTTTCTGGCATCTGTACTTTGCTTATTTTTGTCACTTCTTATATCCCAATGAGTTTCATGTGTATCTTCTTTGCGTAACACTTTTTGGAGAGGTTTTTGTTCCTTAACAGGAGAATCTCAACTACTATCCTCTCGTGTCCGTCTGACTTTCCCAATGAAGAAGTCATCACCACTATCACTTTCCTCGGACATGGAAGACTGTTTGTAAAACCTTTCTTCTGTGCTATCATCAAAATACTCCTCCTCATGCAATTCTTCTTCGCCGTCACTGCTACCACTAAGCGAGCTATCAGACCTTTTCTTTCTTTTGGTTTGACTCATTGTTTTCAGTTTTGGGTCAGCAGAAGTCTTCTTGGGTTCAGAGGAAACCACGGGATCATTTTTTGAAGGGTTAGATGGAGAATTTGGAATGTCCACTGCTTTGGGTTCATGTTCCATCTTGGCCATTTTTTTCTTTTGAACTATTTATTGGTTTCTTTGCAGATATTTTGGATTCCTTCACTTTTTGCTCACTACTAATAATTCCTTCATGACATTACTTACTTTCATTATCACCTGAACACAATGTATCCTTAGAATGATTTTCTTCTAAGGCATTTTTTGGTGACTCAGCTTCAGCAACATTTTGTCTTGCATCTTTAAAGGCTTGCATAACATCTTTTTGCAGATGTTTTCAAAGTTGGTATCGCCACCAAGGGCAGATCTAGATACTACATCAGGTTTCAATCCTTCAAGGCATGGACTTCTTCAAGCAATCGTTGGTGCCCATCTTTGGTTTTTTAACAGTGCATCTTCAGTACCCTTTTTTGACTTCACTCTGCCAACGCTCCTGACAAGTTTTCAGATGACTAAAACTCGGACTCTCTTCACTTCTTTTCTCATCTTCACCACCTCGTTATCCAGGCTCAGAGTTCCCGGCTGAGCCACGGATGTTGGAGGAACAGGACCCTCTGCCACCGACACGTGAATTGGTCAGTGGGGCCACGGCTGCCGCCACGCCCCTCCAGGGCAGCAGCCTCCTCCGTCCAAATTGCATCCCCGGAAAATTTTCAAATTATTATATTCTTAATTGCAATTAAGTTTTCTCCTAAACTTTTTATGTTTCACAGTCCTATTTCTCTATCAAATAATCATGAAGAAGATTTAAGCATTAAATTCAACCCTGGTCTGATGCATATTTCTAACAGTGGTACACATTCAAACTTTGCTTAACATTCCATAGATTGGAGACTCACTACTTCATAAAGTAATTAATAAAATAATAAAAGTAAGTAAAAGTAATTATTAAATTAAAAGTTGCAGTTAAAAAGTAATAACAAAAATAGCTAGCATACATTGAACACTAATTCCTTTTCAGGCACAGAGCTTGGGGCTTTATAAATAGCAACTCAAGGAATCGTCAGGGAGAGACATTAAGCTAGGTGCTGTAATAATCCACACTAAACCATAATAATCTTTATTTTAGAAAAAAAAATTGAGACTTGGAGAGACTAGGCAGTTTGTTTCAGGTTGTATATTTCAACTGTTATAAAAGTTGGGCTTCATCATGGACTGGTCTGATTGCAAAGTCTATGCTCCTAAAACTTGAGTTAAAGCTGCTTCCTTATGACTTTGATGCACTGATCTTTGACCAGATCCCTGGACAGATTAGATTTACTTCTACTACCTAACCTTTAATGTCTTCTCCTGTCTGGCCTTTTCAAAAATTTCCCAAGTGAGAAGTTTTCTTGGAAGGTCATTCTGGCCGTTTCTTCCCTAGATGTTCTCCAGTTTGCCATGCCTTTCTTAGGACTCAGCATGTATTGTGAATAGAGCTAACAGAACATGACCACTCAGGGTACAAGAGGACCATGATTTCTATTGTTTATATGCTATATAAACATATTGATTATTTATATGCTATATAAACATGTATCCTATATCCGATGTGTTTATATGCTGTATTACTACTCGTGTATGCAAAACTTAATGTTTTCCAAGTATGTTAAAAAATTGACTGTAACAAAAGCAATATTCCTACCTTTTTTTACTTGGTTAATTTGATTTTGTTTGTTTGAGCTTAAATACAAGGTTTTATCCTCATTGATGTACAGAACCTCTGTGGTTTTTGCCTGTCCAGCATTCATGCCCTCTTCTGAGAAGCACCCCAACTGTGTTTTGGAAAACCAACCTCACCCCCATTGGGTATGGTCTTTATGGGGCTATGATTCAACGTGGCCACCTTTTAGGTGTACATCAGTGGTTTTCTCTGGGAAATATGATCATTCAACACAGAGACGTGACTGGAAGAAACTGAGGCATCCACATGGAGATTCCTGGAAGAAGCATTTTATAGGTGCCCTTCAACCTAAGTCCTCAGAGCTACCTTCTTCAACCCTAGTTCCTAGCCTTCATTGCCTTCTTTCCAATAATCTCAGCTTAACCACTGGATTGTTCATTCATTTATCCACTCACTCAAACACTATTCCATAATAAGTTCCTATCATGTGCCAGAAACATTTCTTAAGAAGAACTGTTCAAATAGGTTCATAGTCAATGAATAAGAACAGCATGTAATATGAATTTACCATTTGATCCAGAAGAGTTATCAGCAGAAACTTTGTAAAAAGCCTTGCTTGGAGTCATATCTTCTTGGAAAGGAAAGAACTTCCCCTCATGGAAGGAAAGAAGGAAGGAAGAAAGAAAAAAAGAGGGGGGGGAAGGGAGGGAAGGAGGGGGGAAGGAAGGGAGAAGGAGAGAGAGAGGCAGACAGGTAAGGAAGCAAGGAGGTAGGGAGACAGGGAGGGAAGAAGAATGACCTTCTTAAGTTTCTGTGTTAGCTGTAATAGCTAGCTAACTAGATAGCTAGATAGTTCAGATAGAAATATGTATACATATATACTATTTATATATATATTTTATATATGACCTACAAATTTAAACCAAATTCACATTCTGTTTACAAATGGTCTTTGAAATAAATGTCATAACAGGCATGGTGAGCCTGACAACTTCCTGTTAGGTATTTTTAATTGAAAAGGGTCTCTATATTGGGTATTTATCAGAGAGCAGTATGTTCTTACCATACCTCACTTAGCATTATGACTAACATTTATCCAGTCAGCCAAGGCTTATTATGCACTTCAAGAGCCCCATCTGATACAATTATGCCACATTTTAGATATACCTACATTTCCACCACCTGGGATTAAATTCCCTCTAGCTTCATGTATTTTCTGATGAGTGTAAATTGATTTCTTTTTTACTATGGCTCCTTTAACACAGTCTCTATGTTTCATACATAATAATTTTGTTTAACTGAAAATGTCTCCCAAAAGCTTAAATAGGTTTGAATGGATACAGAGGTGGGAAACCCAGAACTAACAGTGAGTAGACCTGGTTCCTGAACCTGCCTCTCTGTTTTCTGTGTCACCTTGAATAAGCAACAATTTCTTTGGGTCAAGTTTCTTCACTCAGAATATGCGCTAGGTTCCAAACCAGTCCATGTGTTTTAAAAGTTCATATTTCTATGTTTTACTTCTGAATTATTGCATCAAAAATCCTTTGGTTGGAAAATAAGAAACCTATATTTTTCTTAAACTCCTCCTAGTGATTCTGAACAAATTAATCCATGGATGAGTGTTTAGAAATAGTAAAAACGTAACAGCAATAGCTAACATATAGAAAGCAGTTACCAAGCGCTTAACACAACATTTCTATTACTTTGGATTGCAGTTATTTTGCTTTTATAGCTAAGGAAATCAAAACCCAGGGATGTTAAGAAACTTATCTGAGGGTGTACATTCAGTAAGTGGGGAGCTGGGTCCCAGCCTAACCGGTCCTTCTCCAGAGCCTGCCCTTTGTCACTGCACTAGACTCTTCCTGGGAACCATTGGGTTAGATTATGTCAGTGATCTTATCTAACTTTACCAGTAACATTGATTTTGCCAGTAACTTTGTAAAACTTTTGAAATGATTTCTGAATATCTATTTTCTTTGTAATGTCTTAATCCTATGTTTGTTTATTTTATTTTTTATTTTTGAGTTGGAGTCTCACTCTATTGCCCAGACCGGAGTGCAGTGGCACGCTCCTGGCCACCGCAGCCTCACCTTGCTGGGCTCCGGCAATCCTTCCGCTTCAGCCTTCCAAGTAGTCGGAACTACAGGCATGCTCTACCATGCCTGGTTAATTTTTGATTTATTGTAGAGATGAGGTCTTGCCAAGTTGCCCAGGCGGGTCTCGAACCTGCAGGCTTAGGCAATCCACTCGCCTTGGCCTCACAAAGTGCTGAGATTCCAGGCTGAGCCACCGAGCCAGGCCTTAATCCTATGTCTAAACAACTTCTAGGCACATAGGGAGAATTCTTTTTACCATTAAGAATGTGATTCTTTGAAATGTTGTCTGTCTGCCTAGAATACCTGTTCCTCTATTCTTAGCCATTTTTTCATTTGCCCTCCAAGACTCCATATAGATGCCATCCCATTGAGAAAGTTCATATAGACGCCATACCATTGAGACACTACCGCTATTAGTAAATATGCATGAAGTGCTTAGTGTGAGCTAAGTTGATGGCAATACTTACATCTCTGGCCTTTCAGTGATTAGGCTGAAAACACGGACACTTATGAGCCTCTCTTTGGATGTTTTGCCTAGGAAATGCAGCCACAGTTGCTAAGGAATGGATGAGGCTACCTGAGGACTCAGTTCCATCTTCATAGCTATGTGCTTTGCTTTTCATCTCCAGGGTCTAGTCCTCAACTTCCAGCAGCTAGCTCCTCCTAGATGGTTTCCTAACCATCTGGATTTGAGTCTGTGCTCCTCTATTTTCTGCCCACAATATGTATGTGTATGTACGAGGATTATTGTCTGTAACTAATACACGCGTGTGTGTGTGCGCGCGCGCGCACACACACACACACACACACTCAAGCAAGCATTATTTAATCAGGCAACTGCTTTTTTTTAATTAATCAATATTTTTTATTATGGTTTTGTGGGGTACAGTTAAGGGTTAGGTGTACAATTACGTTTCATTCAGGCAACCTGTTGATAAGAGGTGTTTCCCCATCCCCAGACAGATATTTGCTACTGTTAATCCCATCCCCCCCCATAGTTTCCCAGTACCGTCAGTCATTTTCTTATAGTATTACATTGGATGTTCAAGGTCCATTATATGAGTGAGAACATGTGATACTCGGATATTTGTTTCTGTGAGAGGTCAATCAGTATTATAGACTCTAGTTCCATCCAGGTTGCTGCAAAATTCATGATTTTGATCTTTTTTATGGCTGCATAGTATTCCATCATGTATATGTACCACATTTTTTTAATCCAGTCCTCTTTTGATGGGCAGCATGGTTGTTTCCAGATTCTTGCTATTGTGAACAATGCTGCAATAAACATACATGTGCAGGTATCTTTTTTATAGAGTGATTTGAGGTCTTCAGGGTATATTCCCAGTAGGGGGATTGCGGGGTCATATGGAAGGTCGATTTTTAGAGCTTTTAGGAAACACCACACTGCTTTCCACAGAGGTTGCACTAGATTACACTCCCACCAACAGTGTAGAAGTGTTCCCTTTTCACCACACCCTCTCCAGCAGCTGTTATTTTTTGAGTTGTTAATTGCCATTCTGACTGGAGTTAGGTGGTATCTCAGCGTGGTTTTGATTTGCATCTCCCTGATGATTAGTGAGGTTGAGCATTTCTTCACGTGTTTGCTGGCTGCGCAGATGTCTTCTTTTGTGAAGTGTCCTGTTAATATCTTTTGCCCACTTTATAATGGGGTGGTATGTTTTTTTCTTTTCGGTATGTTTCAGTTCCTTGTAGATCCAGGATGTTAAGCCTTTGTCAGACCTAGAGTTGGCAAATACTTTTTCCCAGTCTGTAGGCTGTCTCCCTACTTTCTTGATGGTTTCTTTGGCTTTGCAGTTGAATAAGGTCCCACTTGTCTATCTTCTCATATAAGACCTGTGGGTTTCGGGTTTTGTTCAGGAATTGGATGCCAGTTCCGATTTCCATGAGGGTATGTCCTTCATTTTCTAAGGTTCTTATGGTTTGAGGTTTTACATTTAGGTCTCTGATCCATTTGGAGTTAACCTTTGTGCATGGGGATAGATGGGGTCCTGTTTCAATCTT
>NW_007258951.1:397180-493365 GCF_000164805.1 Carlito syrichta | reverse complement strand
GAGATGAGGTGGTTGAGAAATTGAGGTTTTGCTTCTGGGATCTCAATTCTATTCCATTGATCTATATGCCTGTTCCTGTACCAATACCAAGCTGTTTTGATGATTGTGACTTTATAGTAAAGTTGAAGTTTGGTAGTGTGATGCCACTACTTTGTTTTTTTTGCTGAGGATTGTTCTGGCTATTCTTGGACGTTTGTGTCTCCATATGAATTCCTGTGTTGTTTTTTCTAGGTCTGAGAAGAATGTTGTTGGTAATTTAATGGGTATTGCATTGAATTTGTAGATTGCCTTAGGTAAGATGGACATCTTCACGATGTTGATTCTTCCAATCCATGAGCATGGGCTATTTTTCCACTTGTTTGTGTCATCTTTGATTTCTTTGAGCAGTATTTTGTAATTTTCATTGTAAAGGTCTTTCACGTCTCTGGTTAGGAAGATGACAAGGTATTTCATTTTTTTTGTGGTTATTGTGAATGGAATTGTGTTTTTTATTTGGGTTTCTGTTTGTTTATTATTGGTGTAGAGAAATGCGATTGTCTTTTGTACATTTATTTTGTATCCTGAGACTTTGCCGAAGGCCTTTATCAATGTAAGGAGGCTTTTGATAGAGTCTCTTGGTTTTCAAGGTACATAATCATATCATCTGCAAAGAGAGATAACTTGACTTCCTCTTTTCCTATTTGGATACTGCTGATTGCCTCCTTTTCTCTGATTGCTCTAGCCAGGACTTCCAATACTATGTTGAACAGGAGGGGTGAGAGTGGGCATCCTTGTCTAGTTCCTGTTTTCAGGGGAATTGGTTCCAATTTTTGTCCATTTAGGAACATGCTGGTTGTGGGTTTCTCGTAGATGGTTTTTACTATTTTGAGGTATGTTCCCCGTATGCCTAGAAGTTCAAGGGTTTTAATCAAGAAGAGGTGCTGGATTTTATCAAAAGCTATTTCTGCTTCTAATGATATGATCATGTGGTTTTTGTTTTGACATCTGTTGATATATTTAATTACATTTATGGTTTTACGAATGTTGAACCAGCCTTGCATCCCAGGAATGAAGCCTACTTGGTCATGGTGGATGATTTTTGAGATGTATTGCTGAATCCAGTTTGCTAGGTTCTTGTTGAGAATTTTAGCATCTATGTTCATCAAAGATATTGGCCTGTAGTTCTCTTTCTTTGTTGGCTCTTTACCTGGCTTGGGTATCAATGTGATGTTGGCTTCGTAAAATGATTTGGGGAGAGTTCCATCTTTTTCAATCGCCTGGAATACCTTCAGTAGGATTGGTATCAGCTCCTCCTTAAATGTCTTGTAGAATTCTGCTGGGAAGCCATCTGGACCAGGGCTTGTTTTTGTAGGAAGTTTGCTTATTACGTAGTTGATTTCCTTGATTGTTATTGGTCTATTTAGGGTCTCAATTTCTTCTTGTTCCAACCTAGGTAGGTTGTGTGCTGTCAGAAAGTCTTCCATTTCCTTAAGATTTCAAGTTTGTTTCCATACAAGTGTATGTAGTAGTCTCTAATGATCTTTTGTATTTCTTCAGGGTCAGATGTGACTTCATCTTTTGTGTTTCTGATTGTGCTTATTTGGTTTTTTTCTTGTTTTTTCTTGGTCAGTCTAGCTAGGGGACCATCAATCTTGTTTACCCTTTCGAAGAACCAGCTTTTTGTTTCATTGATTTTTTTGTATTATCTTTTTGTCTTCTATGTCCTGGATTTGGGCTTTTATTTTGGTGATCTGGATTCTTCTGCTGAAATTAGGGTTTTTGTGGTCTTGCTTTTCCAGCTTCTTTAGGTGGCTTGTTAGGTTGTGAATTTCTGTTCCTTCCATTTTCTTCATGTGTGTTTGTAGGGACATAAATTCCTCTCTTACTACAGCTTTCAGGGCATCCCAGAGATTTTGGTAAGATGTTTTTTCATTTTCATTTGTTTCCAGGTATCTTTTGATCTCTGTTTTGATTTTGTCATTGACCCAGGAGTTTTTTAGCATCATGCTGTTTAGTGTCCATGTCTTTATGGGTTTTGGGGGGACTTGGTTGGTGTCAATGTTTATTTTTATTCCACTGTGGTCCAAGAAGGTGCATGGTAGAAAGGCAACTGCTTTTTTATGAGTTTCTTCTCATCAAGGAAAATTATACAGTATCATGAAAATCCAAATCAAACTGTCAAACTCAAAATCAATGACTATCATATTTACAACTGATTCTAGCCCAGTAATCCATACAGATGTCCTAGCCAACACCTGGGCATCTTCCTTAACTGCTTTCTCACATTTAGTCTATTCCTGCCCCAATCTAGGCCAGCGTCATCTCTTACTTCTTAATGATCTTTCTGTCTCCAACCCTGCTCTCCTCCATTCTTTCCTAACAGAGTGGTCAAAGATATAAGTTCAATCACATCACCCTAAAACCTGTCAGGAGTCTCCTATTGTTTCAAGAATAAAGTTCAAATTGTTTAGCAAAGGAAACAAGGTCTTTGCTCCTGCCTACCTCTCCTGCTTGCCTCAGTGTGACTCACCCTCCAATCCTGCTGAACCCCATATTTTTCTATATATTCTCTAGCATGTAGCTCTTTGCATATGCTGCTACCTCTACCTGGTTAACTTTTCCATGTCCCACTCTTTTATTAAGCACTTTCTGTTTTCCCTTTGCTCCCCAAATTAGGTGGCATTTCATCCAGGAAGGCTTTGCTGATACTGTCTTCTCAGCTCTCACCCAGGGGTATGATATCCCTTCTCTGTGATTCTTGCTCTTTCATTACCACTCATCATACTTTGTGGTCACTACTGGCTGATTTTATTTTTTGCTATAAGCACTTTAAAGAGATAACTATGTCTTCTTTGATACTGATTGCCTAGTTCAAGAACTGGCAGATATTTGACACTCAATAAATCTTTATTGAATAAAGTAAGATTAGTATGTCTTCAATCAGCCAAAGATTTTTGGTGTATTTGAACTGTAGCCTGGCTAGAACATTACTTGAAAAAAATCAATGTTCTAGAAAGGATAAGAACAATTTAGTTCTCATGCTGTCAAGAAAGGTATGAAGCTTTGAAACTAGGATACTCATCAATATGAATAAATATTTTTAAAATAGAGAACTTCCTTTTTTTCCCCCTCAGATAAGGTATATGGAATCCATTTCTAATTCTGAAAATAAGAAAAAGAACAAATATCTTTTCAAGTAAATACCCAAGAACTTTCTGTGGAGGTAGTTTTAGCAATCATAATTTGACCCACAGTATATCTGAATCCTTGAGATAATATACAATATTGTAACAGGTTTGTAATTTCAGAGTAATGTGAGACTCAGTGAAATTTATGATACAGCAATAAAATGATACAGATTTCAAAAGCTATTTCCTGGATATAGATTTCAAAGGCCACAAACAAAATATTTTTTTCTCTATTTCTCTATACCTTTCCAAATAACTTATAAAGGATTTCTCTAATATAGAATCATCTCTGCCATATCATGGACTATTAAAGATAGTCCACCTTAACACAATGCGGAATGAGAGGCCCAGATTTAAGGACATTGCAAATTATTTGGGACTAATTCCAATTTCTTCAAAGGATAAATTTCTTTGGGTGGTGGGTCATTCAGCTTGGTTGCACAGCTCTCTTCCCAATCACCTGAATGGCCAGCACTTGAGTGTTGGTTTATTTAGCAGCATGGGGACCTCATTAAAAGCTGTGTATGCAAAAGGTCAACAATTCCTCACACTAAAAAGGGGGGGAGGATGTAGACCCTCCAGTTAAACAATTGAATAACACTAAATGTTACCACACAAGAAAGTGCAGAGAAGTACCTGCTGGATGCAGATACATGACAAAACTACAAGAGCACAAAGAGAGATTCCCTATCATCCATCATGGTCCAATGTTTTGATTAATTAGAGATATATTGCCTATTCAGATTTCAAATTTTCAAGGAAATATAATAAAATTAAATATACCCCAAATCATTTGCTTTTTCTCTGGCAATTCTCAGTTTTTCAAGACATGGCCGAAACTCAGAGAAATTCAAGTCAAAAGTATTCTTTCCTTCATTATTATTATTATTTTTAATTTTCTGAGATCAAGTTTCTGAAGAAGTTCTGCCACAAGGATTTTTGAAATGTCAACTACGCTGGGGCTGCCTGTCACCACTAAAACATTGAGAGTGATGAAAGTCCTAGGACTCTCCTAGTTTTAGCTGAATAGTAATAATAGTCTCTTGACTAGAAATTTATACTGATGCAGGGAAAACCCAGTTATTGGTTTTTATAAGCATAGTTATTTTTTCTATGTAGATAATGGTAAGGTCTTTTACCATTGCTGAATTGCTTAATGGAGTTGTTAGAATGTCAGATTGGGAAGACAGGTTGTTCTGTTATTAATTCAGAGATAGTCATAGGTGCTTTTAAGTGTGTTGCATTTTTCAGGTACTTTCTCAGATACAGTTCCTTCAATGTATTTTTGTGGTTGTTTTAAAGTTAATATTCTGACACTCAACAATAAAGAGTAGACACAATGGTCAAAAGATATTCCACAAAGTCTAAAAATAGAGTTTCTAAGGAGTAAACAAATGCTAGGTTATTTTTTTTCCTCGGGAGAAGGTTATAATATTCATCAACACTATGTGCAAGCAGGAGAGCACATTTATTATTAACTTTTCCAACCTTTTTCTAAAGTTTTCTATACTAATGACAGCTCTTAGGGATTTTCTTTTAAGAGGTTAGAAGTCATTACATTTTATTATCTTCCACGTCAACAAATATTTTTAGAAGCAAGCAAATTAAATATTCAAGGCACTTAATGCATTTATTTACAAATCCCAAGAATGTATTTGTTCATGTTATTCCATTTGTATTTCTGCATCATCAAGCATTAAACAGGTTTATACCACATACCTTTCATAGTTTGACAAGTCTGTCAGCCTGACTCTACTCATGTGCATGAATAGGTAAATCCATAAAGACACAAGGTAAGCTGAAAAAAAAAGAAAGAAAGAAAACTTGGTTGTTTTCAAATGACTGCACTAATCATTTCAATTGTTCGTTTGCTGAAACTGCTTCTCCCTAAAGAATTCAAGAATCTCATATTTACTCTAGTCAGGATAGTAAGAAAGCATTAAACAAGACTGATATGACAAAACCAATTCATATGATATTTCGTCATTTGGTCTTGTTGAATGAGTTGGATTCCTGCAAGGCAAAATTTTCTTTTTTTAAAACTTTTTTATTTTAAACGTGGGGAACATCAGTGATTTAGACACTCACCTGATTTGGAAGATTTCTGGTCTTATTTTTCTTGCTTTCTGTTAACGGCTCATTTTATAGAAATGACCTACAGATTTTAAAAGAAAATAAAGAGTGAATGGCAAATTTAAGAAAAATTTGGGCTTGACATAGTATGGGATTTAGGAATACAAGTGGTCATCATACAGGTAAAATTTGGGTTTCATTTTGGTCACCACTTTACTTGGTTTGAGATCAGGTACCCTTATTGATGCTATGTGCCTCTCCTCCCTCCCCTGGCTTGTCCTACTGCTGCCAATCTTTTTCTTATTATGGTAAATGTTCAGGGTCCATTTATGAGTGAGAACATTTGGTACTCAGTTCTCTGTTTCTGTGATAGATCACCGAGTATGATAGACTCTAAATCCATCCAAATTGCTGCAAAGTCCATAATTTTGTTCTTCTTTATGGCTGCATAATATTCCATTGTGTATATATGTACCACATTTTTTTATCCAGTCCAATTTTGATGGGCAGCATGGTTGGTTCCATGTTTTTGCTATTGTGAATAGTGCTGCGATAAACATGTATGTGCAGTTATCTTTTTTGTAACGTGATTTAAGTGCCTCCAGGTATTTTCCCACAAGGGAGACTGCTGGGTCATATGGAAGGTCAGTTTCTAGTTCTTTTAGAAATCACCATACTGTTTTCCATAGAGATTGAACTAGTTTTGCCTTCCCACCAATAGCATAGAAGCATTCCCTTTTTGCCACATCCTCACCAGTATATGTTATTTTTTGTTTTATTAATGATGGCCATTTTTACTGGCGTTAGATGGTTTTGATTTGCATTTTCATTTCAGCACATTTGAGTTCCTTGTAGCTCCTGGATATTAGGCCTTTGTCAGATATGCAGTTGGCAAATATTTTTTTTCCCATTCTATGGGCTATCTCCTAGCTCTCTTAATGGTTTCTTTTGATTTGCAAAAGCTTTTCAGTTGGAAGTCCCACTTGTCAATCTTATCTCTTATGGCATGGGCTTTTGGGGTTTTAATCAGTAATCGGTTGCTTATTCCAATTCCTGTAAGGATGTCTCCTGTTTTTCTAAGATTCTTAACATCTGAAGTTTTGCATTTAGGTCTTTGATCCATTTAGAAGTGATTTTTGTGTATGGGGATAGGTAGGGGTCCTGTTTCATTCTTCTGCATGTGGTAGCCAGTTTTCCCACATCATTTACTGAATAGATTCTTCTCTCCCCAGTGGTTGTTATTGTCAAAGATGAATTGGTTAAGAAACTGAGATTTTGCTTCTGGAATCTCTATCCTGTTCTATTGGTCTATATGCCTGTTCTTGTACCAATACCAAGTTGTTTTGATTATTGTAACCTTATAATAAAGTTTAAAGTCTAGAAGTGTGATACCTCCTGCTTTGTTTCTTTTGTTAAGGATTGTTTTGGCTATTTGTGATCAGTTATGGTTCCATGTGAATTTCTGTATTATTGTTTCCAGGTCTGAGAAGAATGACGTTGGCAATTTAATGGGTATAGCGTTGAATCTCTAGAATGCCTTTGGTAGGATGAAATTTTAACAATGTTGATTCTTCCAATCTGTAAGCATGGAATATTTTTCCATATGTTTGTTTCATCTTTGATTTATTTGGGCAGTGTTTTGCAGTTTTCATTGTAAAGCTCTTTCACATCTCTGGTTAGGAAGAGATTCCCGCAAGGCAAAAATTTTCTTAGGAAACTAGAATGTTATATTAGGACCAGATTGCATCAGATATAAAAGGAGAAAACTGAACAATCACTGTTTCTAACTGAGTAACCCTCTGAATAATTTAAGCCACTGATTGCCGTAGTAAGCAGAGACTAGTAATATGTTTGTTTAAAGCCAACTAATATTGTGTTAACAGTGGGCATTGCAGAGTACTGCAAGGCCAATCTATATTTTTACATTTTTTAAAAAAGAAAAGAAATGCCTCAGTGAAGAGGAAAAATAAAAATGAAGACAGTTTAACTGTCAATGGAGATGAGAAGCTCTGGGAATTATTTAAGAGATTCATTAAGATTTAATAGATAAAATTAAGCATACAGATAAAAAGAAAACCTCACAAATATTAAGGCAAAGAAAAAAGGAAAATGTAGAGAATTAGTAGGATAATTCAGGAAGATTGATTTTATTTTATTTTATTTTTTGCTACTTTTTTCCTAAATATGCCATCAGGAAGACGAGTGGTTATTTTTTAAATCCAAGCTTACGAATGGCCTGTTTGATGTCCTAATGTCTTATTTTCTCATGACACCTACTAGATGAGTTTCTGAAGAGCTCCCTTACAGATCAAACATATAGGAAATGTATGACACCAAAAGACAGATCTAGAGGGAAATTAGACCTGTAGCTATGGCAACCAGAGTAATCAAGCAGCACATTTTCTGAGCTGGGAATAAAAAAGATTCAAAACATTATTAAAGGAGGGTGTGGAATACTTTCCTGGCTCACT
This sequence comes from Carlito syrichta, assembly GCF_000164805.1. Taxonomy (NCBI): domain Eukaryota; kingdom Metazoa; phylum Chordata; class Mammalia; order Primates; family Tarsiidae; genus Carlito; species Carlito syrichta. The sequence goes on along the minus strand of NW_007258951.1, from coordinate 485,654 downwards.
ATGGGGTGAGTAGTGACAGAAAAGAGAAGGGTCTCATAGATTTGTGTTGGGTGAGAGACTCAAGAGTATTGTGCCAAAGCTAATATGGAATTTTAGCATATTATGCAGCCCACATGCACCCACTAACATAAGTTGCAAAGTCACATTTGACATGCTTCTTTAAACAAGAGGAGAATGTTCAAATTGGAAAGCCTCTGTATACTAAGTAAAAGGTAAATCCCAGCAAACGGGATACCCTGCTGAGACCAAAGAGGGAGTGCAGGTACTTATGTATTTAGTCCTTTACCCCACATATCTACCTGAGGTTCCTGCAGCATTGGGCCATCCAGTTAAGATGAGAGCTTTCTAAACAGGCGAATGATCAGGAAGTCAGGAGCAGGTTGACTGAAGAAATAATTTTACAGAGAATAGAAGTCCTCTATGCAAATAAATGGAAGTGTAGGACCTTCACCTTCTAGTATCCTCTTCTAGTCTGTAGGAGCATGGTCTCCTCCTCTCCATTATTAGTTTATTCTGCCACATGGGACCCTACCCACTGGAGACTCTGTCAGACATTGTTCTCAAACATTAGCATACATAAGAATTACTTGGGGATTTTTTGTCATATAAGTGGATTCATGAACCTCAGTACCAGTGGTTCTAATTTGTTATGTTTATGGTAGATCCCAAGAGTCTGTATTTTTTTTAGCTAAACTCACAGATGATTTTAGGCTGGGAGTCGTTGGATCTCAGTTTGAGAAACACTGGCCTAAGGAAACTATTCTTCCTTCTTGGAAGTGTACACCCTTGAGAAGTCCAGATAATAACAGGTAGAGTTCATTTCTTCAAGGCTTGGAGTATAGGGAGCAAAAGAGAAAAAAAGATGAACATTTGTTTTCATTAATAAAAGATAGTTAAGCAAATGGTGGTGGGAAAATTGACTGACCACATTTTGGTCAGACCACAAATGGCAGAAGATTGAAACAGGACTCCTATCTATCACCATACACAAAATTTAACTCTAAATGGACCAAAGACCTAAACGTAAGACTTCCAACTATAAGAATCTTAGAAAACACAGGAAATACCCTTACAGAAATTGGAATAGGCAACCAATTCCTGATCAAAACCCCAGATGTTCCTGCCATAAGAGATAAGATAAATAAACGGCGCCTTATCAAACTGAAAAGCCTCTTCAAAGCAAAAGAAACCACCAAGAGAGCGGGGAGACAGTCCACAGAATGGGAAAAATATTTGCCAACTGTATATCTGACAAAGGCCTAACATCTAGAATCTACAAAGAATTCAAATGTGCCAAAAGGAAAAAAGCAAACAGCTCCATTAAAAAGTGGGCAAAAGTCTTGAATAGACACGTATCAAAAGAAGATATACAAGCAACCAAAAGACACATGAAAAAGTGCTCAGCCTCACTAATCATCAGAGAAATGCAAGTCAAAACCATGTTGAGATACCACTAACCAGTAAGAATGGTCATCATTAATAAAACAAAAAACAATGGATGCTGGCGAGGATGCGGAGAACAGGGAATGCTTCTACACTGCTGGTAGAAATGCAGGCTAGTTCAGTCTCTATGGAAAACAGCGTAGCAATTTCTAAAAGAACTAGAAATTGACTTTTCAAATGACCCAGCAATCCCCTTGATGGGAATATACCTGGAGGAATTCAGATCATTCTACAGAAAAGATACCTGCACACGCATATTTATTACAGCATTATTCACAATAGCAAAAAACATGGAACAAATCATGCGGCCCATCGAAACTGGACTGGATAAAAACATGTGGTACATATACACAATGGAATATTACACAGTCATAAAGAAAGACAAACACATAGACTTTTGTACAACTTGAATGAATTTAGAGTCTATCATACTCAGTGATCTATCACAGAAACAAAGAACAGAGTATCACATGTTCTTACTCGTAAGCGGGCCCCGAACATTTATCATAATACTATAAGAAAAGAATTGGCAGTAGCAGGATACTTGCCAGGTTGGGAGGGAGGGGAGGAAACACAACATCAATAAGGGTATCTGATCTCAAACCAGGCAAAGTGGGGACCAAAGGGAGGCCCAAACTTTTCCTGTAAGATGTCCACTAGTATACCTAATCCTGAATTGTACCCTATATCTTTAAAATAAAACATATAAAATAAAAAAGAAAAGTACAATAAATAGTAGAGCCTAAAAACAGCTATTTAATATGTGGAATAAGGGTTAAATTTTTCAGTCCTTCTATTTGGATCACCTCAAACTGATCCTGGAAAAAGTGAACATCTCATGCAATATGCAATTAATTATCGTGATTGCCTATGACAAGTCCTGGGCTCATAAAATAACGGTGGGAATGAATGGGAAGTACATCTGGTCTTTAAAAAGTTCTCTTGTTACCACAACTATTTCAAGTAGAAAGTGTGCACATGCAAAATGGTCAAGTAGATTGCTTTCTTTTTTGTATAAAGATGTTTAGTGGCTGGGCTCGGTGGCTCAACCCGTAATCCCACGCCCTTGGGAGGCCGAGGTGAGTGGATTGCCCAAGCCCGCGGGTTTGAGACCCACCTGAGCAGCGAGACCTCATCTCTACAATAAATCAAAAAATCAGCCGGGCATGGTAGCGCATGCCTGTAATTCCAGCTACTCGGAAGGCTGAGGCGGAAGGATCGCCGGAGCCCAGCGGGCGAGGCCGCGGTGGCCAGGAGCAGCCACTGCACTCCAGTCTGGGCGATAGAGTGAGACGCCAACTCAAAAAAAAAAAGATGCTTAGACATGAGACTGAATTATAAACTAAGACATTCTGTATGGTCATAGCATGACCAACTGAAACAAAGAGAATACCATAATGCTGGAAAGACAGAATATCCAATAATAAGTGTTTTTACTCTATTGTCAGCCAAATGGAACTGTCCTGGTTTAAATTTCACATTGCAATGATTTGACTTTTACTTTAACTGTGTTATGGAAAACCGTGACTATCTGACATGTGTCAAGTGAGAAAAAAATTACATAGATTTGTTCATGGAACTTCCACACCATTAAAACAGTGGCAGTTAGATATATAACTGTTAAGTTATAGAAAGTCAATAAATTTTTAATTTACATGTTCATATTTCTAAATACTCTAGGTTAATTGGTTATTTGATTCAGTCTAATGGAAAAATATGAATATCCATCCCTCAATGAACTCTTTTTGTTAAATCTGACTTTCCATATAACCAAACTTCAGTCTAATTTCTGAAGCATTGAAAGAAAACAGAGAAATGTGTAAGGACATTGTTTAAAATTGAGAGCTTTTTAAATATAAGGGATTATCCTTCTCTCTCTTTGGTGGATTCATTATTATTGCCTTGTGCTCTAGGCAGTATTCCGAAAGTCTTAGAATCTAAACTTTTAGAAAATTGAAATTTTATGATAAAATAGCATTTTACCTTAAAAGACTCATAAGAAATATGCTATAATGATCAAAATACCCCAGACAGATTTCCATTCTACAGCTCTGATCTAGACAAGTAAGTTTATTATTACACTAGGGAATTTAAGGAGAAATAAATAGTAACCATCAACTTTAGCCATTATTGGAATAGCTCAGTTGTTTTCTATAGCTTTGTTGATCTTACTTTAAAGACAGGCTGATCCTGAGAATTCATCTACATGACAAGCTCACTATGTATAAAGGAGACTAGCTGACATTTTCCAAAGTACTTCGACACATCTTATTGCATTTATTCTAAGGCACTAAGCTAAGACAAGTAAAACAGAAGGCTTTATTCACAGTGGAAATAGAGGAAACTTAGGTTAAAGGAAGTGATACTTTTTGCTTAAGCTGATGATGGTAGAACTGGGCCTAGATCTCGGAACTCTTGACTCACAGTTGCTGCCTTGTAAGTCCTGCTCAAGTTTATCATTTCCCCACATGATTGTGTTCTGCTATAAAAGCTCTTTGCCCCTGAGGTTCGTCATCAAACAAGCATGTACTGAGCATAAATTATGTGCCAGACACATAGTCCAGCTGTACAGGTGAAGACTTTCCTTGTTTTCAACTTCCTGTCTAAGAGAGCCACAATATCCTTATCTGTGCAAAGAGAGGAATAGACTACATTTTCTCTAAGTTTTTTGCTTGTTTTCCCAACTGGGACTAACCATGGGATTGGTTTTCAGTATTTAACAAGAAGAAGGAAGAAGATACAAGTTACCCAGGTCACAATAAAAAAGTTCGGTTGGACTCGGTGGCTCAGCCTGTAATCCCAGCACTTTGGAAGGCCCAGGCATGTGAATAGCCTGAGCCCACAGGTTCGAGATCAGCCAGGGAAACTTGGTGAGACCTGTCTCTACAATAAATAAAAAGTTAGCTGGGTGTGGTAGTGTGCACCTGTAGTTCTGGCTACTTGGAAGGCTGAGATGGAAGGATCGCTGGAGCCCAGCAGGTCAAAGCTGGGGTGGCCGTGAGTATCCCACTGTACTCCTGGGTGACAGAATGACACTCCAACTCAAAAATAAAAAAAAATTTAAAAGTTTGCCTAATCGATTCCCATTTTTATTTTCAGAGAAATTGCAATATCTGGGCACCCTCACTGGTTTCTGGTGAGTTAATAACTTCTACATTATATGCAACACTAGGTTGCTTAACACTATATCATAATAAAGAGTTGCAATAGCCAGAGGATGCATGCTTTTTCTGACTATTTGTCATGCTGTTTACTTGAAACCATTTATTTCTTAGACACTATGTTACAGCCCAGGTTAGTACTTGTCTTGTTACATAAATCAATGGTTTAAATGGCAAAGAGATCAGATTTCTATTCATTGCAATTATCCTATGAGAAAACTTCCCTCCAAACTTTATATATATATATTTGATGTATATATACATCAAAAAAACATATGTAATCTAATCTCTATCTGATCATCTTCTAAATTATTTCAGAAGAAATTGCTCTGACATAGTAAAATTCTGGTTTTCACATCCATGTGTAATATAATGTATGTTAAAAATAATTTTCCAAGAAATTGCCTAAGAATAAAAGCCTTACCCTTATGTATTTGCTAGAGTATAGGATTTGCCTTCAGAGGACCCAGTTTATACTCTTAAGAAGGTTAATACCTTATGTTATCAAGTGTTCTTTTCTTTTCAAAGTGCTTTCATGCTTTGCCTTTCAATAGGTACTCACCACAGTCCAAGAAGGGAAATAGGACAAAACTGCAAATACTTCAGTGTTTACATAAAACTATAGTGAACAGCCTGAGATCTTAAATCAGGTCCACAATAAAGACAGAAATCAGATCCAGCAGCCCTGACTCTCAGTCCAGGGGTCTTTCCCTACCACAGCACTATGATTTTACCTAAAATAAGGTAAGTGTTATACAAGCAGCCACCACAATGTTAACCTCTGACTCAGTACTCTCCACTAATGGATTGCTCCTGCCTTTTCTTTTCCCTGGTCTCACTGCATTACTGCAGTTGGCTCACTATGAAGCTGTACCATTACCAAGGTCCCAACACGATGTGTTAGATACAGTTAGAGTCTCAGGTAATACACAGATGACAATGTAAACTTCAAACCACCCAAATGACAAAATAAATACTAAATCAGAAAAGATGTATGAGAGCATCCAAGCAGTACTTGGTTTTCCTACAAGAGCTACTTGGATGTTTTCTTTCACATATTAACATTTTTCCAAAGGACGCTTTGGAGAGGTTCTCCTGTGTTTTAGGTAACCTAAGCTGAACCCACTGGGATATAAAAGTCTCACACTCAGAAGTTATTGGTAAAACACACACACACACACACACACCTGCCCATCTTACCCATGACCAATGCCCACAGCAGGGGTCTCTGACAAACCAACACCACCTCAGGCCTAGTTCTCTGGGGGTCTGTTGTCAGACCTCTAAGGAAATGTTTCCAAGAAGAAAGCCACAACAATAAACAACTTGCTTCCCCAAGGAGCCACGCTGTCAATTCTGTTTCCTTCCACCAGGGCTCAAAGCTTGAGTGCTCTTCTAACTGAGTCAGAATCATTTAACTCATAAATAATCCTGTCACAACTAGTGACACGCTCCACTAGAATCATTCAAAGTTAATACAAGTATAAGTTTAAGAACTTGATGGAATCCAAACACAGCTTCCTTGCTGGGAATGGCAGCCACAGTAAAGAGAGGAGTCATATGTCCAATAACTTGATAATAAATCTGTACCTCAAATTGCCAGTGGGAGGGGAAAATTCCCATGTGTCCATTAAGTCAGAAATTGTTCCTTCCATTTGCAAGTGAGTCTTAAAAGGAACAATTTGCATTTCCGATCACAGTGTCTTGAGCCAGACAAGATTTAAATTTCCTATCAAACTTCACTTTGGCAACTGTATATTATCCTGTCCTAACTCTTTGATTAGACATTCAGTTATGAATCGATTTCCCTGGCAGTTGTTAATTCTGTGTGATGAAGGAGAGGCAGAAAAATGTACTGATGTGAGGCCACCCTCATTTGCAGATCCGATCTGCTCATCTAGACATGCAAATCATATGCCTGTTTATGGCGGCAGCCGGCCATAATGGCCCACTTATGTTTAAATTCAAAGTACAAACCTTAACAAAAATTATTCATGATTTACTATGAAAGAAAGCTGGGGTGACAGCTAGCCACTTTCTTTGTAAATAAGCAAGATAATAACTGGGCAGCAAATGTAAATGATAGTTACTGCATATTTTATGCTACTATAGTGTCTCTGCTGAAACAATACTTTATTCTAAATTATGCTTCCTCTAAGACCAATAATAATATTAGGTGAGTCATTAGCCTCTGTGCCCCTTTGCAAAAATTTAATTGTGTGATATTGATTCCAAAGATCTACTGGCAGGTAGAGCCAAGAGCTACTCGGGGCCAGGCATAGCAACTCACACCTATAATCCGAGCATCTTGGGAAGCTGAAGCAGGAGGATCACTTGAAACTAGGAATCTAAGACCAGTCTGGGCAAAATAGTGAGACGCTGTCTTGATGAAACAATGATAAAAAATAAATAAAATGTTAAAAGGGCTACTAGGAAGCCATTGGGGTGCTTGCTTTGACCAAAAGAACTTTCCCCACAGGCCTAGTGTTAGCTGGTTTCATAAAGTTGGGCTAGATGAACTGTTGAAATAAAAGATGTTTAAATTCATGGTACAGGGAGTGAGCCCATTATAACCTCACTGGCAGAGGGTATCCAAGCAGTTCTTGGTCTTCCTGCAAGGGGTACTTGGATGTTATAGGTTTGGACTCCTACTATCCACTTTTGTGCCCATCCACTCTAGGCCCAGCTTCAACCCTTCCACATCCTTCTGATATCAGCTCCCTCCCACATGCACAGTTTTGTGAACTCAACTTCATCCTGGGTTCCAGGGTTAACCATGACCTAAGGATAAAAGGGGGAAAGAATTGGCCCCAAAATTACCCTCTGAAAGACAGCACCTTCCTCCATTATTCTTTTCCTCCTGGTGCAAAGAGTGTTGAACTTATAGGGTCAAAGACCTATTAGATCTAATAGGGTCTGGAAAGGCCCCAGAACCCTGAAAAACCAAATGGAAAAAAGCTTCCACTTACTTGCATTGAATTTAACTTCAGCAAAGAACAAACCTGATCTGTGCTAATGCCCTGAGATGGGATTTATTAGTTGCTAACAAACTGTAAAATAATGCACCTCTCTTTTCCTGGATCCCCACTAAGCACCATCATTTAGCCAGCATGACATATACGCTGTCATTTCAAAAGCCAATCCTACCCTTTAAAATCATTAGTCTTCCTTTTATTTCTGGCAGCTGTCCACCGCCCACTGAAATGTTGGCCATCCCTCCACTGTGTGATGGGGTCAGTAAGAAATGAAATGAATCAAAGCTCCTGGCTGTGGTCCAGCAAGTCTGCTGCAAGTACAGCCAGTCTTAATTGATGGAGCCACTTACTGAGTCTCTAAATTAAAATATTCGATTTGAGCCACATGACATCCCAGGATCAGGCTGACCTCTCTCTGGAGCTCAAAGGTGGTGACATCTGAATATAGCAGGCAGTGGATAAGTGCATTGCTTCTGTAATTAAAGTCCTTCCTTACTCTCCAGGGAATGGTGCCAAAGCTGTGACTTGAGACATAGGGCATACAAAATGTTAATTGCAAGCATGTAGGAGGAGGCACAAGATATTAGCTGCAGTACTCACCTTGCTTAGACTTCAAGAAAACGGCATCTGAGGGTTGATGGCTCTATTAGCATTCTGACTGCACCTTGCAAGCCTGTAATGTTTGCAGAATCTCTCCACAAACACATAGTTAAGATGAGAAAATGGTGCCAAGTAGGTAATAGCAATGGGGTTCATAAATGGTGTTAACTTATAGGATTAGGGGTGTGTTATCCACACAGAGTCACTATTATTAAATTTTCTACATTAAGTCTAGCTTAACTAAGCACTTATTACCTAATTCTATCAAGCACAGAGCACCAGAAGGCATATGTTCTCTTAAAATATGTTCCCTTCAAAAATGTCCAGATGAAGATACTTCCTGGACCAATTTTCAAGCATGTTGTCCTTTAGTATATCAACAGGTGGTTGAGAAATTGGCAGATGCAATTCTGAAAAGGCAAACAAGAAATTTTTGGTTAGTTCTGCTAGCCTCTTCACCCTTGGATTAGGATGGGATCAGGTCTTCTGTCAGCAACCCAATAACTGTTCTGTATGCTCCACTCCAGTATCACTATGGCTACACTCTTCCTATCAATTGACTAAAGGATATCAAATAGATGGTATTTGAGTGGACACTGTCTTCTCCCATGCCACATATAGCTATCAGTCTTAGCACTGTTTCTCAATCATATTCTCCAGATGCCACTAGTAATTGGCCAGGCCTAATAGGACAGAGGAAATCAGTTGTTTATCCAGATACTAGATATTATATTTATTTTTCTGCTAATAACTGCTTAAGGCTGGTCCTCTAGCTCCAAGCTCTTTCCCCACCCCCAAAGTCTGCTTGGGAAGACAGGATGACCCAGGCTCAATCCATCATCATTACTCACTTTTTTTGGGGGGAGGGGGACATTCATCTGACCTTTCTGGTCTGCCGTTGTATTATGTACGGAAAAAGATGAACATTTTTCCACAGGGTTATTAGAAGGATTAATAAGATAACATGCATGAAAATACTTAGAACAATGTCTGGCACATAGTTCATGCTCAATATAATGGGTTCATTTCATTTTCAGTATAGAAATTCTTAAGATGCCACCCAGGGACAAAGAAAACTTCCTCTTTGTTGTTATTCTCCCATTGTATTGCATTTATTAAGAATAAACATAAACTTCATAATATATTTCATAGCTAGAAGCATGATTAAAATTATAGCAAAAACAAAAATCAACTCAAATGTAAAACCTCAAACTTTAAGAGTCTTAGAAAACGCAGGAGACCTTCTTATGGGAATCAGAATAGGCAACCAATTCCTGATCAACCCGATATCCATGTCACAAGAGCTAAGATAGATAAGTGGGACCTCATTAAACTGAAAAGCTTCTGCAAAGCAAAAGAAACCATCAAGAGAGCAGGGAGACAGCCCACAGAATGGGAAAAAATATTTGCCAACCATATATCTGACAAAGGCCTAACATCCTGAATCTACAAGGAACTTAAATGTGCCAAAAGGAAAAAAAAACCAAAAAACAGCCTCAATAAAAAGAGGGCAAAAGACAAAGATAGATATGTCTCAAAAGAAGACATACAGGCAGCCAGCAGACACATGAAAAAATGCTCAACCTCACTAATTATCAGAGAAATGTGAATCAAAACCATACTGAGATATCACCTAACCCCAATAAGAAAGGAATGCTTTGACACTGCTGGTGGGAATGCAAACTAGTTCAACCTCTATGGAAAACAGTGTGGAGATTTCTAAAGTGACCTTCCATATAACCCAGCAATTCCCCTACTGGTGAAGCAGGAAAAATGAAGAGATCGTGACATCGAGACTATTATAGGAAGTGGCACTTTATTACACTGGCCATCCCAGCGGGCCCAAGGGTCTAATGCATCCAAATCGAGCGCCCCAGAACAGGAGAAGTGGGGTCTTATACCCTTGTTTAGGTAAGGGAGGAGGTCATGTTGAGTGATTACATACTTCCTTTGGAATTGTACAGGGTTGTACTCAGCAAAATTAGATTTTTTAAAGAACAAATGGTTTCCAGGAACTGCAGGTTTGTAAACTGTCAACTTCAGAAGGGGGTTTTTAGATAAGACTCTTTTCCATTTCCATGAAATAACCAGTCTCTGGGCCATCTGGCCTTTCTTAAACAAATCCTGCCCAGGCCTGGTGGGTCTTTATAGTTGCAACTTGCCTTTCAAAAGGAAATACTTTTAACTGCTAGCAACCCCTCCTCCTGCTGCTGGGAGTTATTCCAGGTGATTGCCATGAGGCCAACTGCTGATTCCAAACCAGCTACATGTGTTTCTGTGTTTATTCACTCAATCATACAAGAAATATATCTGAGCATTTGCCGCATCCTGCCATACTGGGAATATACTGGGAGAAACTAAAATCATTTTACCAAAATGATATCTACACATGCATGTTTACTGCAGCATTATTCACAAAAGCAAAAACATGGAACCAACCATGCTGCCCATCAAAACTGGACTGGGTTTTTAAAAATGTGGTACATCTACATGATTGGCTATTTTGCAGCCATAAATAAGGACAAACATATGGACTTCGCAGCAACTTGGATGGATTTAGAGTCTATAATACTCAGTGATCTACTACAGAAACAAAGAACTGAGTACCATATGTTCTCACCCATAGGCATTTACCATAATACTATGAGAAAGGGATTGGCAATAGCGGGACACTGCCAGGGTAAGATAGGGGGACAGATAACATCAATAGGGGTACCTGATCTCAAATCAGGCAAAGTGGGGACCAAAGGGAGGCCCAAACTTTACCTGTACAATGACCACTTGTATACTTAATCCTGAATTGTACCCCACAATTTTAAATTAAGTTAATAAACAAACAAATAAAAATCATAGTAAAAATATGAAGGCACACATCCTGATAGCACTGACAAGAAAATGTTTAAAAGTATAGAATTTCATACGTTGCTAAAACACTGTTAAAACTTTCTGTAATTTTTTCATAGAAGTTAAGAGGTTAGAAGACAGATTTTTAAAAAAAAACAGAGGCTGGAATCTCTGGCAAGTCTTAATTTACATAAACTGTCCTCAGAAGAGACTAAGAGATAAAGAAGATTTATCTTGCTTTCACAGAACAATAATGAAAATTTAGAGCCCACAGAACTCTGTCTGGAGTGCTCTAGGTGCTGGATAAGTACAATAGGTTATCAGACCTAGCTTTGAAATGGGAAAAGAAGATGCAAGGCCACAGGCCTGGCTTTCAGGGTGCTACAGCACATCATGATTGAGAGCCTTGAACAGTAGATGATGTCAGCAGCCTTTGACCAGAGAAAAAAATCCCCAGCACCATAGAGGAACCAATGAGATTGAAGTGAGGCAGGGACTTAAGACATGAGAATTCCTGTTGCCTTCTGATAGGTATGATAGAAAACAAGGACTGGAGGACATGGCTCCCCATAGCCTTTAAGATGAAGTTCACATTTCTAAGCATGACCTACAAGCCCCTCCACAACCTGACCCCTCCATTTTCTCTAGTCTCATCTCTAGCTACTCTGCCTCATACAGCAGCTTATAACTTCATGCATTCTATGGTATTCCTCTTCCATGGGCCTCTACTCCAGCTATGCCCTCCGTCTGGAAGGCTCCATCTGGAAGGCTCTTCCTTCGTCCTTACCTCTGCCAACCTCCTCAAATTCTCCTGCTCAATACCCTGTCTTTTTTTTTTTTTTAAGTTGGAGTCTCACTCTGTCACCCAGACTGGAGTGCAGTGGCCGCTCCCGGCCACCGCAGCCTCGACCTGCTGGGCTCCAGTGATCCTTCTGCCTCAGCCTTCCGAGTAGCCAGAATTACAGGCGCACGCTACCACACCCAGCTAATTTTTTTATTTGTTGTAGAGATGAGGTCTTGCTGCCCAGGCGGGTCTCGAACCCGCGGGCTCAGGCAATCCACTCACCTCAGCCTCCCAAAAGCACGGGATTACAGGCTGAGCCACCGAGCCTGGCTGACACCCTGTCTTTTAAAACTCAGTAATCCAGGAAGTTTCCCACAAGCTGTGTGGTGTATGTGTTACATGTGTTATATATATGTTACCTATGTGTTACATGGGCCCCCATAACATGCTGAGCATTAGGTCCTTTATTGTGCTTATTATCTTGCTTTGTAACTGTCCATTTCTGACTCTGTCTTCCAGTCTAAACTAAAGAAGACAGGGACCATGCCTGTACCTTTTGGGGTTATATCTCCAGTACCCAGCATTGTATTTGGCACAGAGGGTATGGAATAGTGCAGAAATGTTATTGGATGCATGAATAAATGAATGAATAAATTAGTGCGCAAAGTGCGAAAGGAAGGGAAACCATCCCTTATAGACCACCTAATATCCACCCTGAAGTAATGGAAGCTCTGACCAGCCACACTCACAGATATAGAAGTGCCCAGGTGACCATATATCGAATACCCTTGAGACTGGAGTTTCAAAGGTTATCACACCAGACTTCTCACCCTATATGGGGGCAATTGATCCATATGGGCCTTAGTGTGATTTAGTGTCTTCTCCTTAAGTTACATTTTTAAAAATCTCTTTCAGATGGAATCCCCAGTGCTCAGTCAAATGCTAATTTCGTTAGACTGTTTGTCACTTCAGTCAACACAAGCCGTGAAGTTATGCCTACCACAGCCATAGTTCCCCATCAAACCTGACAACATTGAGCTAATAAGAAGTGACAGGAGACATTGCTAGCATACGCATGCCACCCACTCTTAGTGCTGGGTAAGATTTAGCTAAAAGGCATCTTAGGAGTGGAAGAAAGAAAGTATTTTTCCAGAATTTGGGTTGGAATACAAAGGATAGGTTCCAATGGTATCTGGAGAGATACCATAGTGATACAAACAACTTTAAGGGATGTGGTGTTTTTATTGAATGATTGAACCATTATTCTTTCCTCCCATAACATTAATATTACAAATGTCTAATTCATATTACAGCTTTGCTTTCCAAGGGGCCAGTGGATCTGTAACATGTCACATAGGAGTCTATGCAGAAGAGAGGAAATAGAAGAATGTCTGTTTTATGGCTCCTCAAACACTTATCAGTTCAGTCCATTTGTTATAATGTATACCTTCTTCTGTTATGTATTTAACAAATATTTGCTGAGTGCTCACCCTGTGCAAAACTTAGTACTCAACTTAGGGCATAGTGAAGTCAACAGAAAGGAAGACAGGACTAAAAAAGTAAACTTATATCTAAAATTGAGTGGTTGGTATTCTCAGAGAAATCATCACTTGGGAAAGTTTCAGTAGCTAGTACTTCTTTTTACTCTGTGGCTCAAAACTGGTCTTGCATCATTTGTAAATGTTTGTGCCAAGCTTATCTATCTATCTTAAGACATGAAAAAGTAGCTCTTGAATACAAGCAGAGCTCTTTACTCAAGATGCTGCAAGGATTGGTTCCTTTATTAAAAAACAATATAGCATCCACAGTGATCTTGGTCCAGAAAATTCTGGTACAAAAACTTGAAGTGAAAAAATAATGAATAACCTCTGGAGCTTCAAAAAATTACCATAACAAAAGATATTGGAAAGTTAAATCAGTAAATGAATAATTAATGAATAATATAATTAATAGTAGAGTGACACTTCATCTTAACACCGCACCAGATATCATCTCAGGGAGAGAATTAAAATTGCTGAAGAAATTATGTATAATTACTTGAGTAGGTAGTGTAAGCCTAAGAATTTGAGACCAGGATGTCTGAGAAGGGCAAAAGAAAAGGGAAGGAGTACACTTGTCTAGAACGGCAGGAGAGGTAAGTGAGGAGAAAAGGAAATGGGAGAGGCAGTTGTGAGGCTGGTCACCAAGAGGCTTGTGGAGAAAGCCACCTGGCAGAATCTTAGCTCCAAACAATCTTTGGAAAGAGAATTTCAAATAGCCAAGATTAAAGTTGTTTTTTTGTGCAAGTGTGGAATGTAGGTCTCTCTACTATCCTTCTAAAATATTCTATTAAGACTCTATTTCTTAAAATACTTTAGACAAGTAGAGTTATCATGGAATTTGAGGAGTTTTAGATCTAATTACAAAGAGAAGCACAGAAAATTATGTGTGGGAATGGAACCCCAAGAGGCAAACAAGAACAAAAAAAAATCCCTGTGAAAAATTCACTGAAGTCTTAAAAATTTCCACAGACTAACTGTTAGGGGTTCAAGCCAGTTTTATCTATATCTTGAGGAGTTGATTTCTAGGTTACTTTCACCTTTATTTCATGTGAACATCCTTGCCTTTGGTGGTAACTAATATAAAAATTGAAACTATTTTTCAGATATTTATGGCCATTAGGGGGCATAAGTTTTTGTGCATGTATCTACGGTGTTGTGATCTTGTCAACATCTGTGTCAACTCGCCCTTAAACAGTCAAAATCTGGAATGTCATCTTTTTTTTCTCTGAAAAAAATATAAGTTTCTCGTCAAAAATAATATTTGGAATTATAAATACAGTCGACTCCTTATCAGTCAGAATGGTCAGGTAATGCTACATTTTTTCACTAATCTGTCACTGAGTGCAAACAGGCAATAGAAATAAATAATTTATAATATACAATTATATTATTTGACCACAGCTTTTAAGGGAAACTTGAAATCAGCAATTGAAGTAAACCTCAGTTCTTTCATTTGCAAAATGAAGTTATTAATAAGTGAGACTTGAATAAGGTCTATGGTCTAGCTAAGAGCATTGTACCAATGTCAATTTCCTGTTTTTGGTAATGTGCTATAGCTATGTAAGTTGCATCATAAGCTGAGGAAAGGGTAAGTGGAACGTCTTGGTGCTATTTTTGCAACTTCTTGAATCTATTGTTAAACCCAAAATTCAAAATCCGAGAGACCACCAAAGAGCCAGCTCCAATGCAAACACATGAGGGTCTTTATTCAGGCTCGAGTCTGGGCTCACGTTTGAAGCCGCAGCAGCTTCAGGGACGAGAGAGCCCCGATCCAGTATGGCAAACAGTTTTTATGCACAATACAGAGGGAGGGGAAAGAACTTTAAACTTGTTTTTACATGATTGGGTAATTTCTCCTAATGGGTTAGGGGGCACTTGGGATTGGTAGGTTTTATTTTCTGGTCTGCGCAGCCTCTAGCTACCTGTGATTAACGGGGAACTGCTAAATGGGCAGAGTGGAATGTCAGATAAGCTAGGTTTAGCAAGCAGGCATGAGGTTAAACAACACAGAACCTACGGGGCAGGGTGGCTGGTGCCACCAGTCTACTGTTATCTAAGCAAAGGGATGTCCAGGAGGGACTTATTGCTTAACATTCACACACTGCTAGCAGCAGTTGCAGAAGCAATCGGTTATTTTATGAGACAAACAAAGATTAAACTTAACAAAGTTCTAAGTACAAACACTGCAAACAAATACAGTGAACGTGGGGTAGGAATTCATATAGTAATAGTTCTCAGAGTTTTTTTTAATCTCTTGGATCTCTCACTATAATTATTTCAAAATAAAAAGTTTAAAATAAATAATGTTGTTAATAATATCTTCTTCAAAGAGTAGTGATGATTACATGAAATAAAAAATGACAATATATTGCAAAAAGTGTGCAATTATGGGTTGCTTAATGATCACTCCTATTCTCAAGCTCTCAAAACCAATGTTCTAGTAGCTTTTCCAGAGCAATAATAGCTAACCTATATGTAGCTTTTATATGTGTCAGCCACCATTCTTAGTTTTTTATGTTTATTACCTTATGTAAAACTCTCACCAATTCTAAGAAACTAATAATGATTTTCCCTTGCAGGTGAGAAAACTGAGTCTAAGAGGGATGAGAAATTCGGAAAGTCACATAGCTTGTGATTGGGTAGAATTGAGTCACAAACCTGAATCTAGTGGCGGAGGCCACGACAATCCAGGACTCAGCATGGGAACCAAATGAAGACACCCTTCTGGAAGGCAAAGCCCCAGAAGGATCCATGTGCATGGCAAAGCCCCATGGAAAATCTTGAGGAAACTTCTACATGAATGTCCTGTGACTCATGGTCGCCCTTTTGTTCCCATTATATTGTTATGCTTATGCCTCACAGAAATAATTTACTTAAATCTCCCTTTGAGAAAGAATGCTGTGACTAAAGTTAAGGATTATAGCATCTATAATGTCAATAATAAAGCAGTTAATGTTTCACCATTGGCCATGCCTCAGGAAATGCGAATAGCAACCCAACCTGTCACAATCACCCAACCAATTACTCCAAAACCTACTATGACAAAGTATACTTTTAACTGTTCTACTTTATGTTAAAACTATGGTATTGAGAAATGACAGAAACTGAGGTACAAACTAAAGCAAACACAGTTAAGCCATACAAACAACACCAGAGTAACCACAAGTTTAAAGCTTTGAAACAATATTACAAACCCTTGCCAACTGTTAGAGCAGGCCCCCATATAGGTTATAATATGAATGGTAGAATTTGGTGGGCACCTAGAGGAAAGAGTAGTATGCAAAACTTAGAGTGGCTTGACCCTTCTCTACCTTATACAGGTGCATATGATGATGATATGGTTCGAAAAGTCTGAATAGATAAAAGACATGTTAAGTAGAAAAACTTATCTTTATAGGAAAAAATAAAATGCAGTGGGTCCCCTTGGTGCCTGCTTTCTAAAACCCAAAGGTCAGCACTTAGTAAAAAGTGAAATGATTGGTATATATAAATAAAATATAGACACTGCCTCATCACAGGCAGTGACCTTTAAATGAAAACTACATAAAGGTTATATGCCTAACACCTTTATATCTATATAGACTATTTACCTTTATAAAGCATAAGTTTTACTTTCCACTTGCTAACGTTTTGACTAATATTAACCTTGCCCTCTTAATAAGTTACCACTTCCAAGAACAGCCAGCTTCTTATATGTAGACATTATTAAACCGTATAATTATGCAAAAATCATAAGAATTGTAAAATCATTAGTACGTCATACAATCGTTTCAATATGTTTTGATTGTTAATTATTTCTTTTACTGTTAACTTTTCGCTAAGTGTGTGCCAAAAATTATGATATAAATAAATCAGCACTACTGTGCTTCAGTGCCAGAGTGCCTGAAAAGAAACTCTGGTCACGACTCTTCATTGTTTCACCTTACACGCCTCCTTCCCGGGTCCCGTGAACCCCCGGAGCTGGCCTCCGGCAGTCTAGGATTCCAAAACAAAACCTCTCAACTGCCACTTGTGTTACCTCTCCTCCTGCAGTATCACCTCCCACAAGTGTCCAAAGGAAACAGAGGTGGACTTGTATTCATTTTCTATTGCTGCATAACAAATCACCACAGATTCAGTGGCTTAAAACAACACTAATTTATTATTTCATAAGTCATAGGTCAGAAGTTGGGGTACTGGTACCATGGCAGGGTTCTCTGCCCAGGTTTTCATGGGCTGAAAGTGAGGCATTGGCCAATTGAATTATATTTGGAGCTCAAGATCCTCTTCCAAGTTCCAGGAATTGTGGGAAAATTCAGTTCATTGAAGTTGAGGAAATAAGATGTTTCCTTGCTGCCAGTCAGGGTCACTCATAGCTTCTGAGGCCACCCTTAGGCCCTCACCAAAGTCAACAATAAAAGATCTCCTTCACATGGAATTTCTTTTGCATTTTCAATCTCCATCTCCAGGAAGAGCCCAGATCATCTCACTATGTCAAGTCTACCCAGAAAAATCTCCCTTTCTTAAAGTAAACTCTGCCACATAAGTAACCTAATGACAACGTAAAATCTATCACAGCCACAGTCCTGGAAATTACATAAAGGTGGGAATCCTGGATGCCATCTTAGAATTCTACCTACCAAGACTTTTTCTACTTTTCCACAGTTGTCACCTTATCCTTTAACCTTGAAGAACTGGTGTATGAAAAATAAAGCACCTTTTCAGATTAAACACAAAAGGCAATTACTTGATGCACTTAGTCCTACCATATGTATTACACAATTGAAGAAAAAATTTTGCTGATTTCCTTTTCAAAAGTTGCCCCTGGAGATACTAATGTATCTTGGGACTTCTAGTCAATTTTTTTATTTGTTTCTTTGCTTGCTGTCACAATATTCTTATAATAAAAATAGATACAATATAGAAAGAATACACCAAGGGGTACTTGGGATGAAAATTTGTCAAGAGAGTTGGGAGAATATAAGATAACACTCAGTCATGTGACTTGCCTACTCTTTGGGAGAGTCATATAGGCAAAATCCTCTAAACAGAAAGTGTTTTAAAGATCTTTCTACCAGATTAATTGCTGATCTATGAACATGTGAAGATATCAAAAATATTAAAGTGTCAAGATTCCTAGGCCTCCTCTTCCTTCAGAAGGAATAAAAAGAATGGTTACGCCATATGTGCCACTCACCTGGTCTCATCTCCCTCTGTGACTGGGAATGTCCAGGGGAGGCCATGTTATCAGACTGGTTCTTGGATTTGTCAAAGCACAAATAGAGAATGAGCAGAAAGACATGAGGCCAAGAAGGAGATAGAGGCAGGAAAGTCTAAAAGTAAGAAGGACTAAATCAGTTTACAGAAGAAAAAGCTTGAAGAGAAAGGGGAGAGGACAGAGAAAAATGTGTGCTGGTTAAAAGTAGAAAACAGGAGATTTAGAAAATTAGACACCTTAGAGAATATAAAATAAGAATAATTAGGAAGAAGAATTTAAACTCTATTCAAAATTTCATTTGAGAGTGCCAATTAGCATAAAATTTATTGTATTTTTGAAAGGCCAAAGTTAAAGATAATTTTTTAAAGAAAAAATTGCTTTTGGCTATTTGGAAAATAGACCACATAGATACTTTCTGGTTTCTGCATGAATTTCCCCCTAGCTAATGTACAGACTGCCTTTTAAACTTCTGGAAAAATCATAACTCCCTCTAAATGATTGTTCGATAGCTTATTGGGAGGAATATTTCTGAATCTACTAAAACTATAGGTAAAAATGTGTGTAAATGTATTTTTCTTGAAAAGTATGTCCATAAATTTGAAAATATTCTGAAAAGATTATTTGACTCCAAAAATTTGTGAGAAAGATATCATGAATGATAAGAGCACCAGAAAAGTTCTGGATCCTTCTGGAGAAAATAGTTAGAGAGCTGTTGTTATTATGGTAAAGGACTCCAACAACTTTAGGCATAAAGAAACCCTGGAGATATAAGTCACTAACTTCAAAATTACTCATGGGACAGGATGCATCTAGTAGCTACAACATAAAAATGTGCCCAAGCTCTGATGATTGATAACACTGGCCTTCATAGGTATTCTTTTGTCCTTTGATAATAGTCTGTGGTAGCCAACCTCCAAAATAGCTGCAATGAAGATTAATTCCTGGTTTTCACACCATTTTGCACTCTGCTTCCAATTTGAAGGAGGATGACTGGTGTGAAAATAGAATCAAGTAGAAGTGATGTGGCTACTGAGTTAGGTCATAAAAGGTATTGTGGCTTCTACCTTAGGCTCTAGGATTGCTCACTCAGAGTAAGCTAACTACCATAACAAAAAGGAACTCAAGCAGCCCTGTGAAAAGGATTGTGGAGAGGAACTGAGGTCTCCCATCAACAATCAGCAACAGCTTGTCATTCATGTCTGTCAGTCTAATTGGAATTGGATCCATTAGCCCCAGTCAAACCTTCCTATGACTGCAATCCTGGCTGACAAATGCCTGCAATCCCATGAGATATTCTGAGTCAGAACTACAGAGTTGTGCTGTGCCTGAATACCTGAACCACATATATTTTAAGATATAACCAATTTTTATTGTTTAACCAATTTTGGAATAATTTGTTATTCATTATTTAGCTAGTTAATACACAGACCAACGTTCAGAGTTTGTGCTCAGTTATCATTTCTTAGAGTGAGATTTAATCCAATATAAATAAAAGGTAACATCCAATTTAGTCAAAACAAAAAGGGTTCTGCTAATGTTGGATGATAATAGGACTATTACTTATAAACACATAATAACGTGCTTTCACCACTGACTAATAATGATGTATATTCTGAGGTATATAGTGGGCATTCCATAATTGTTGACTGATAATGGAGGTAATTGCTTCTATCTGGTTACTGTGGGGAAATGGCAGTGCTGGTATTTGCTTTTGATATACTGATATCACATATGTACTATAGAGCCCTCTTACTATGGGGTATAACCACCACCTTCCTAAAAATATAAAAATTCACATTCTTTTCACATTGTTTGTCTTTACAATAACAAAAGAAAACGTTTCTTATAATCCTCAGCTGTGTTTGGAAATAGAAAACATGAATTTGGTAATAACCTTTAGTGACATAATAATAAAAATAATCAAATCGGTATTAGTACTTCTTGATGAAATTTGTTCAAGTAATGAATTTAAATGTACTCACTGCACATCTTGAATAATTTGATATTCTCTACAATCAAAAATTAATAAGCATAAAAATCTACAATGTATTTATTCCTGAAAAGAACAAATATTATGGCCTCATAAGAAGTGTTGAATAATCTCAATATTTTCCCCCTCAAATTTAAAACAATTAAAGATGAACCAACCAAGAAAAAGTATAACTAATTACAAAATGGAAACCAGTGAAGAAAAACTCAAAACAAATAATGAATTGTTTAAATTCAGTCATTAAAGCCTAATAATTTCCAAGTATTGCTAAGCAGATAAAATATTACTTACAAGATGAGGAAGTACAATCTTTCACTTTTTCATTACTCTGCTAATTACATACATGGTGTCATTTGGGATATTTTAAGAAGCAAACTACGTATTTTTATTTTTTAAATATACTTTAGGATTGTGGGCTACATGTGAGGATTTGCTATGTAAGTATACTGCGTGAAGGTAAGGTTTGGGCTTCTGATGAACACTCCTTCCCTCCCAGTGGTGGAGATGGTACCCGATGGGTGGTTGAGTGTTCCTGATTCTCCCCTCTCTCCTGCTCAGTGTCTGCTGTTTCCATCCTTTTGCCTGTATACCCAATGTTTACTACCCACTCATTTATGAGTGAGAATAGATGATATACAGATTTTTGTTTCTATGATAGCTCATTTAGAATGATGGTCTCCAGCTGCATCTATGTTGCTGGAAAGGGCACGATTTTGTTCTTTATGGTGGCAGAGTATTCCATTGCGTATATGTATCACATTTTCCTTACCCAGTCCACCTTCAATGGGCATCTGGGTTGGTTCCACGTTTTTGCTATTGTGATAGTGCTACAATAAACATACATGTGGCATCTTTTTGTAGAGTGATTTGTGTTCCTTTGGACTTTCTGGGTTGAATAGTGGCTCTATTTCTAGTTCTTTGAGATATCTCCAATCTGCTTGCCACAGAGGATGAACTAGCTTACATTTCCACCAACAATGTAGAAGCATTTCCTTTTCTCTGTAGCCTAACCAATGCCTTTTATTTGTAGACTTTCTTTTTTTTGAGTTGGAGTCTCACTCTGTTGCCCAGACTGGAGTGCAGTGGCCGCTCCCGGCCACCACAGTCTCGACCTGCTGGGCTCCGGTGATCCTTCCGCCTCTGCCTTCTGAGTAGCCAGAATTACAGGCACGTGCTACCATGCCCGGCTGATATTTTGATTTATTGTAGAGATGAGGTCTTGCCTACCCAGGCAGGTCTCTAACCTGCGGGCTCAGACAATCCACTCACCTCAGCCTCCCAAAGGTGTGGGATTACAGGCTGAGCCACCAAGCCCGGCTTGTAGACTTTTTAATGATAGCCATCCTGACTAGTGTGAGATGGCATCTCATTGTAGTTTTTGTTCATATTTATCTGATAATTAGTAATGCTGAGTATTTTTACTGTGTGTTTCTTGGCTGCTCATATGTCTTCTTTTGAGAAGTGTCTGTTCATGTCCTTTGCCTACTTTTTGATAGTGTTTTTTTTTCCCCTACCAATTTGTTTGAGTTCCTTATATATCATGAATGTTAGGCCTTTGTCAGATGCATAGCTTGCAAATATTTTTTCCCATTCTGTGGGCTGTCTCTTCATTCTCTTGGTAGTTTCTTTCACTGTGCAAAAACTTTTTAGCTTGATAAAGTCCCACCTGTTAATTTTAGTTTTTTGCTGCATTTACTTTTGAAGACTTGGCCATGAATTTATTGCTGTTGTCCAAGAGGGTGTTCTCTAAGTTTTCTTCGAAGATTCTTACAGTTTGAAGTTTCACATTTAAGTCCTTGATCTATTTTGAGTTAATTGTTGTATATGGTTGTGGGTGGGGATCAGTATGTGGTTGGACAGTTTTCCCAGCATTGCTAAATAGGATTTCCTTTTCCCAATGTTTGCTTCTGTCAGCTTTGTCAAAGATGAGTTTGTTGAAGGTCTGTGGTTTTATTTCTGGGTTCTCTATCCTGTTCCATTGATCTATGTGTCTGTTTTTGTATCAATACCATGGTGTTTTTGTTACTGTAGACTTGTATCAAAGTTTGAAGTTTGGGAGTGTGATGCCACTAGCTTTGTCCTTTTTGCTGAGGATTGTTTTAGTTATTTGGGTTCATTTTTGCTTCCATGCTAATTTAAGTTTTGTCTTTTCTGGATCTATGAAAAATATTTCTGGTCGTTTGATAGGATTGTGTTGAATCTGTAGATTGCTTTGGGTAGATCATGGAAATATTGACAATACTGATTCTGCCAAACCACGAGCATGGGATGTTCTTTCATTTGTTTGGAAGATTTCTTTGGCAGAGTTTTGCAGTTCTCACTCTAAAGATCTTTCACCTCTTTGATTAGATAAATACTGAGCTATTTTCTTTTTGTGGCTATTGTGAAGGAATTGTGTCTTTTTATTTTTTTATTTTTATTTTTATTTTTTGGTTTCCAGCATATTTGTTGTTGATGTATAGGAATGCAACTGATTTTTGCACACTGATTTTTGCATCCAGAGACTTTACTGAAAACATTTATCAGCGCAAGGTTTTTGGAAGACTCTCCAGGATTTTCTAGGTATAGAATCATGTCATTTGAGGAGGGAGATAGTTTAACTTCCTCTTTCCTATTTAGTTATCTATAATTTCTTTCTCCCGCCTGATGGCTCTGGTTAGAACATTCGGTACTATGTTACATAGGAGTGGTAAGAGTGAACATCCTTGTTTTATTCCAATTCTCAGGGAAAATGCTTTCAGCTTCTGCCCATTAGTATGATATTGGCTGAAAGTTTGTCTTTGATGACTTTTATTCTTTTGAGGAGTGTTCCTTTGAAGTCTAGATGTTTGAAGGTTTTTATCAAGAAGGAATATTGGATTTTATTAAATACTGTTTCTGTGTCTGTTGCTATAAGCATGTGGTTTATGGTTTCACATCTGTTTACATGGTGGATTTCATCTATTGATTTGAATATGTTGAAACAGTCTTACATCCCAGGAATGAAGTCTACCTGGTTATGATGAATGATCTTTGTAATGTGTTGTTGGATGTAGTTTGCTAGTATCTTGGGAATTTTTGCATCTCTGTTCATCAGGGAAAATGACCTGAAGCTTGCTTTCCTTGTTGAGTCTGCCATTTTGAGGTATCAGTATGATATTGGCTTCATAGAATGAGCTAGAGAGATTTCCTTCCTTCCTGATTGCTTGGAAAACTTGCAGTAGGGTTGGTATTAGCTCTTCCTTGTACACCTGATAAAAGTTAGCTGATAAACCATCTTGCCCAAGTCTTTTTTCTTTTTTGGTGGGAAGGTTTCTTATTAATGAATCAATTTCTTGGATTGTTATTGGTCCTATTAGGGTTTCAATTTCTTCCTGTTTCAATCTTGGGAGGTTGTGTGTTGTCAGAAATTTCTCTATTTCTTCTATGTTTTCTTAGTTTACTCACATAGAGATGTTCATAGTAGTCTCTGATAATGTTTTGTATTTCTTCAGAGTTGGTTGTAACTTTGCCTTTTTCTTTTCTGGTTGTGTTCTTTTCTGGTTGTGTTTATTAGAGTTCTCTCTCTCTCTCTCTCTCTCAATCTGCCCAAGGGTCTATTAATAATATTTATCCTTTCAAAGATCTAGCTTTTTGAACTGTTGATCCTTTGTATGATTTTTAAGTATCTATTTCATTAAGTTATACTGTTATTTTGATAATTACCATTCTACTGGTTTGGGGATTGGATTGTTCTTATCTTTCCAGCTTCCTCAGGTGAGATGTTAGACTGTTTACTTGAAATCTGTTTCTTGATGAGTGCATGCAATGCTATAAATTTCCCTCCCAGCACTGTTTTTGTTATCTCATAGGTTTTGTTATATTCTGTTTTTGTTTGTTTGGTTGGTTGAATATTTTTATTTCAATCTTAATTTCTGTGTTAACCCAAAAGTCATTCAGAGGCATGTTGTTTAATTTCCATGTATTTGCGTGTTTTGGAGGATTCCTATTATGAATATTTATTTTTATTCTGCTGTGGCATGAGAAAATGTTTGGTATGATTTTTACCTTTTGATATGTGTTCATGCTAGATTTGTGTCCAAGGTTGTGGTTGATCTTAGAGTATGTTTTGTGTGCTGATGAGAAGAATGTATATTCTGTGGTTATTGGGTTCAGTAGATGTCTGTTAGATCTAATTGGTCCAGTGTCAAATTAAGGGTCCTGATTTCTTAGTTTTCTACCTCAGTGATCTGTATAAAGCTGCTAGTGTGGTTTAAAGTCTCTGACTATAATTGTACAACTGTCTGTGTCCTCTCTTAGATTAATTAGCAATTGTTTTATTAATCTGGGTGCTCCTCTGTTGGGTGCTTATACATTCAAGATGGATATATCTTGGGGATGAATTGAGCCCTTTGTCATTATGTAGTGTCCTTTGTTGTTCTTCTTAACTTATATGGTTTAAAGACCATTTTATATGATGCAAGAATAGCTACTCCTGCCCTTTTTTGTTTTCCATTTTCCTGGAAGATCTTTCCAGCATTTTACTTTGAGCCTGCGGTTGTCACCTGCAATAAGATGGGTTTCCTGAAGGCAGAAGAGGGATGGATTATGCATCTTTATCCAATTCGCCACTCTGGCTTTTGAGTGGCATGCCCATTCACATTTAAGTTAATTGCTGAGATGTGAGAGTTTGTTACTGTTGTATTGTTTTTAAAAAATTGCTTTTCATTCTAGCTGTGGGATTGATTTGTATGGTCTGTAAACTCTAGGCTTACTCATACTTTTGCAAAGGGTAGAACCATTCTTTCATTTCTGTGCTTAGAACTTTCTTAAGCATCTCCTACTGGGCTGGTCTGGAGGTGGCATCTTCTCTTAGGGATTACATGTCTGGGAAGGATTTTAAATCTCTTTCATTAATGAAGCCTAACTCTGTAGGTAGGAAATTCTTGGTTAGAATTGCTTTCCTTTGAGAATGTTAAAAATATGTCTCTAGTCCCTTCTGGCTTATAAGTTTTGTGTTGAGAGGTCTGCTGCAATTCTGATGGGTCTCCCAGGGTAACTAGTCTGACCCTTTTTTTAGATGCCTTTATAATTTTTTCTTTTATGTTTACCTTGGCAAATCTGATTATTATGTATCTTGGGGATGGTCTTCTCATGTAATACCTAGCAGACGTTCTCTGAATTTCTTGTGTTTGTACTGCCACCTCTCTAGTAAGATAGGGGAAGTTTTCTTAGATGACATCTTGAAGGGCCTGGTCCAGGGTGCCTTAGTTTCCCCTCCTCTTTCAGGAATACCAATCAGCTATAGATTTGGCCTCTACATAATCCCAGACCTGTCATAGGCATTACTGATTTTTCCTAATTCTTCAATTCTTATTTTTACTGGGTTAATTCAGTAGTTCAATCATCAAACTCTGAGAGTCTTTCCTCTGCCTAGTCAACCCTAAGCTTTTCTGTTGGGTTTTGAAATTCCAAGAAATAATTATTTATTTCTAAAAGTTCAACTTGTATCTTTTTTTAGAATGACCAGGTCAGTTTTCATGCCCTGCACTGTTTTCATGGCCTGGTTAATTTGTGTGTATACATTTTTCTGGATCTTGTTGAGTCTGTTTGTCACCCATACTCTGCATTCTATGTCTATTATCAGGGAAAGGTCGTTCCGGATGGACTTCATTGCTTGGGATCTAAGAAGCCTCCTTTGCATGTTCAAATCATTAAAGCTTTGGAGTTTGCCAGTGCTTTTTTAGTGGTTCTTCCTAATCTGTGAAGGCAATCTCTTCTCTTTTTATTTTTTGTTTTATTACTTTTTATTCAGTAAAGTTGCTATTATTGGGGTGACAGTTTGTGTTGTTTTCTTACTTGACCTCCCTTTTCTGGTCCACCTCTGTTAGGAGTAAAGGTGGCAGGGAAGTTGGGAAGCTGGAGGAAACCATCTGGCACTGCTTCATCTGTGCAGTCTGATAGGGAAAGGGCAAGTCCTTTCTTCCAGGTCAGAGGCTTTCTCCTCCCTCTGACATAAGTATCAGGGACTCTGGGTAGCTGAGAACTCTGGCATCTCTTTTCCAGTCCATGTGCCCCCTCAGCAGGATTGGTGGTTGACCAAGAGAGATCCTATGATTCTACTCTGGCACAGGTATTCTGGGGAGCATGAAGTAGCCTTCTCTTGTCTAGATGAGTCCACTCTCCTCAACTGGAGCAGACAGAAGGTTGCTGTATTGCTGGCAAATACTTGGCATTTCTCCCTCTGTCCACGAGTGGTTAGGGCAGTCACCGCCACACTGTGCAGAGGTGCACTCCTTCCTAGTTCTTGCACTGTTCTGTGGGTGGAGCAATTGCAGTAACAGTGAGACCCTGAAGGCAAGCCATGTCTGCAATCCTTAACTATGGCCAGGAAATGCACTGATGTTGCTGGGGAAGCATACCCAATGTGGATGCACTGCCCATGCTGGACGTTGGAGAGAGGGAGGGGGAAACTCCATGCAGCATAGACTACATCCATAGAGTAAGCCCTGCAGCACCTCTCTGTGGTGGATAGGCATGGGGGTTGGCAGTCAGTGTCAGGGATAGCTGGAGTCCTCCAATTCCCAAGAAGCTCCAGTCAGTGGGTGAGTTCTGATGGGTTCATTCTGATTCTGGGAAGCTCCCTGTGCCCAGCCAATGCAAAATGGGGTGCTGGGGGAGAGACTAGGCTATCTTTCCCTTGGCTAGGACAGCAGAGGCTTGCAAGAGGTATGCAAATTCTACTGCTTCCTTCTACAAGACCATTCTCCTGATCTCATGTGAGGGACACTTCTGGGGATGGCTGGGGCTGAGAGTTGTGTGTTCTCCACATCCCTGGGAAACCAACCAATAAACCCCAGCCTGAGTTTCCACACCGACCCCAAAGCACCAGGGTTATTCCTTTTTTCAGGCTTCTTTGCTGACAGTGGCAGGCACTTACTGTTTCCAGTTGATCATCTTCACAAACTACATATTTTTAGAAGTAAACTATATCTGACTTTCAACTAGAAGTCTAAGAAAAATACCTAGGCGATCCCTGAGCTAAACTTTTTAAAAGTATAATAGCGAGTGATGATGTCTATAGCAAGTTATAGAAAACACACTAGCTTGGACAAGAATGACAAATAATAGCAGCAACATATAGTGAAATTTATTGAACACTTAGCATGTTGCATTGAAAGGAGTGGCTATTATCATTCACAGTTATGACTGCAGCTTCTCTCATGAAGAGGTGGAGTTGGCTTTTCTACCTTGGGCTGATATGACTTGCTTTGATTAGTAGAATACAACAAAGCCCAGGCCTCATGCAGCTGTGCATGTTTCTACTCTTCCTCTTAGAATTCTATCTAGACACCATAGAAAAAGCCTGCTGTGGGATGTGCATCTCAGAAACTGATCACAGAGGCATGACTGAGCAGAGCTCAGATCAGAATAACCATCCAGCAGAGCCCAGCTCACAGAATCATGGATTAGCAATTTAAGTTGCCAATAAATGATTCTTTTAACACTAAATCTGAGGGTAGTTTGTTAAGCAGCAACAGTTAACTGATACACACTCCATGCACTGCTTTGTTTCACATGCACATTTTTAATGTAGTCCTTGCTATGTGCTAATGAGGTAAGTAGTATTATTATTCACATTTTACAGGTGAGACCTGAGGCATAGAGCAACAAAGGGGATAATCTTGCTGGATTAAGGTATGGCTGGTCTAAAACTAAGCAATATCACCAGGGTTCTGCTTTAATTATTCTTCATTTTTGGTTCCATTTGCTTCTACCTGGATTTATTCCCATATAGTATTTTTTCCATGTGGATGCATGTAGAACATCTGCAGCTTTTTTATAGCTGTTTTATAGCTTGTAATCTAGAGAAAGATTGTACAATGCTGTCTAGGGAGGCTCTGATTGGCCAGACCCAGTGATGTGCCAGGGATCAGGGGGCAGATGTAGCCCTATGAATGATAGTTCTACTAGAATCACTTGGTGGAAAGGAATGAAAGAAGAAAAGCTATCTATGGAAAAAGGAGTATTGGGGAGACTAACATTAAATCCTCCGCAGTGGCTCAAAGATTCACAAAGTGAGTTCTAAGAATCCTTAATGGTGAAATGATTGGAAATTTTCTAACTATAACCTCTAGTCCATCTAGAAGTTGGTATACCCTCCATTATGCAGAATCATGATCTCATCCTCTAGTCCTCAAGCTGCCTGCTCTTCCCACATAGCTCCATGGCACTTCACAACAGCTCCTCTCTCTGAATAATAAGAACATTCTCTAACACTTTTTAGTTTTATAGATTTATCTGATGTTTGAAGAACAGCACTTTTCTCCAGCTAAATTGGAGACTGGATTATTTGCTTTACAAAAGGATTCTTGACTTTACAAAGGATTTCCAGGATAGGACTTTAAATAGCAACCTCCCCTACTGCATTTAAACTATGATTCCATTTCGAGACATTGCTTCTGAATATCTCAAATTCCATTTACTAGGTGGCTGTGTTGCGGTTTCTAAGAAGTTCTCCAACTTAAAAGTGACACCGATCTGTGACCGATAGGACATAGTGGCAAAAAGGCTAAAGCTTTGGCACTGATCAGCCTGGGTTCTAACCCTGGCTCCAACTTTGGCTCTCTCACTGATTTACTTGCTGTGTGATGACTTTGGACAAATCACTGAACAACTCTGACTCTTGCTGCCCTCACCCGTGAATGGGTTCTAAGAATATTACCCACCTCAAAGTTTGTTGTGAGGATTAATGGACTTAACAAACACATAAAATGCTTAGCACATTCTTAGGCACATAATAAATATGCTGCTTGCAGCTACTTGGGTTAATTTCCAATCCATTTTGTCCGCTGCAGTGAGAGGGATCCTTCAAAATGTAATTTTGCTATTGTCAAAATGTTCTGCTTAAAATCTCAATGGCTTCCCACTTCTCTAATAAAAACGCTCTTCCTCAGAATATCTTAGCACAGCCTCCATGCCTGGCTTCCCACTGGCTGCTGGCATCATTACTCTCCATGTTCATGACCATCTGTATACAAACCTGCTACTGCTTTCTCCAAGTTCAAAACAAAACAAAACTGTCTCTTGATCTCACTTCCCATTTGCCAGCCTCAGCCTCATTTCTCTGCTTCTCTTGGCAATGAAACTTCTTGAATATTTTGTCCATCTTCCCTTCCTACAATTTCTCTCCTCCAGTTACCTTCTTGTCATCTCCACTTGGATACAACATAGAAATCTTATCGCAGCATCTCCAGAAACAGATCCCTGATCCATCCCCTTCTCCAACTTGTTCTCCCTAGATGAATTTTCAGATTGATTGTGGCAAGTCCCACCTTCCCGTTGCTCATGCTGGAAATCTTGGACAAATGTTTGACTGATCTCACCCATCACCCAAACCAGCTAATCCTATTGCCTCACCATCAGAGTTTGGCTGAAAGATGACCGTTCTTCCCAAGTACATTGTCTTTCCTTAGCCCAAGCCATGACCATCTATCCTCCAAATGACTGCAATAGTCTTCTTGTGGTTTTTGTTTTCACTTTTGTATTTCCAGTCCAGCACTCACAGAAAAACTTAATGCTTTGAAAACAGAAGTCATATCATGTCCCGCCTGCTCAAAATTCTCGAGGGGATGCCCCACTCCATCAGCATAGAAGCCAAAGCCCAGCAATGGCCTCTAAGACCCTCCGTGATCTGATCCCCAGGTTCACTTCCCTGGTTTTGTCTTTGACTACCCTCTATTCATTCACTCTGCTCCAGCCACATTAGCCTCCTTCCATTCCTGAACATTCCAGGCATACTCTCACCTTTGGAACTGACTATTCCCTCTGCCTCAAACACTCTTCTCCCAGGCATCTGCAAAGCCAACTCCCTCACTCTTCAGCTGTCACCCAGGGAGTGGCCTGCCTTGAGTGTTCTATCAAAATAGCAACTCACTCCTTACGTGAGACCACAATCCTTCTTGCCCACCTCCACCTTTGCCACATCACTTATTTCTTCTAAAGCATCATGGCACTTAATTAATTATTATGGTTTTTTTAATCAATCTCCTGCTTTCCAAATAGATACTCTTCAAGGATAAATGCTTTTGTGTACCTTGCTTATGTATTCTTATTAACCAGAAAAGTGCCTGTCAAATAATGTATTCTCAATAAAGAGTTCTTGACTAAGACTATGCTTTGGTCAAGCTAGTCTTCTATTCTCTCATAACGTGAAGTTGTGTCTCATGCATCCCTTCCTCTGGGAAGATTTCCCTGATCAGCTTCCCCAATTATAGGTCTAGTGTCTTTGTCTTCCTTAGGACTTTTAAAAGGTTCCGTTTTATATTTGTTTTGTGACTACACAAGCTCCATCAGGATAGATTCAACCCTGTTGGTTTTTGCTTACCATTCTACCACAAATATCTAGTGGTGTCTGGCACATAGTAGGTAATGAACAAATATTTGTTAAATAAATGAATATTACATGGTTAGTCACATTTATTTAGTACTTTTTTCCTTATCAATGCCCTTCAAGTGCATACAAAATTAAAACAATTAAAATTAACCTTCTTTATCTGCTACTTGATAAACTATTTGTTTAGCAGTTTCTTTAGCAAAAGGACCAGTGGTTGTCTGCAAGGCTCTTACATATAATCTGCTTGTTACTCTGTGTAGCTAGAGTGTACCAAGTAAACTGCCAATCTTTCATTAGGATTTCACCTCAGTATTATTCATTTTCATCTGAAGCAGACCCTTTTATTTCCATCTTAGAGGTATGCAAACATTTTTATTTTATCCAAGTGACAGATCAAAATTTGCAGATTGCACCCAAAAACAAATCTATTTTTTAATCTTGCCAATTTAAAATATTTTCTTTCCAAATCTACTTTATGCATGAGCAATCCAAGATTCACATCAGGGTTGTTAGAAAGATGAACATAATAGTCCATTGCAAAGAAAACGGCGTATTTCTCATTTCCTGATGACTGTGTAATTCCTATAATTCCACATGCATGGAATTATGACTAGTAGAAATAGAATAATTTTAGATAGCTTAGTTGGATGCATCAGTAACCTAACACAGAAAATTATTTATACAATACTTTGCTTGCCAGATTTAAACGGTATCTCCTTCTTGATACATCGCAGTCATTTGGGCTTTTAGAATGGTTCAGAAGGAAGAGACTTGAGTTTTTAACTACTTGTGTATTCCTAGCTTTCTCCTCAGAACATTTACATAGCATGTCCCTGTTGGAAGGTTCAAGATTGACTGCTGAGCACTAAATAGAATGGGCTCAGCCACAGGAATAGATTAGTATACAAAGGCCTGATGGAATTTTTTCCTCTGATGAAAAGCTCTATCCCTCCTTCCCACCCTACTTCTGAACAGACACTATAACTCTTGCGTGTGTCTGAGGCCTTGGAAAATAAAGCAGTTGGTAGAAAGGAAGAGTTGGACATCTTGCCTTTGCCAGGGACTCTCAAGAGAAAAATAAGACATTTTAATAGTTTTATTTCTAAGTATTTCAAGCACAAAACAAGTATACAAAAGAATAAAACTAATATCATTGTACCCACTACCTAACGGAATAGTTATTTGGCTATATTGGAAATAGCTGTGTTAAAAATAATCACAGTCATTGTTTTTATTGAACTTTGTCAAATCTTAATATGTTGCCTCTATTGTGTCAGGCCCTCTGGAAATAAAATGAAAGGAAATATCAGAAATGTGTTTGAAGCCCCACTGAAAACCCTTCTTCCATCATTCATTCATCTATCCTCTCCCCCTGAGGTATTTACTCTCCTGAATGTGAGGCTTACTTTGACACTTTGTTACCCCAAAACTTGAATTTTGGTATGTTTTAAACCTTTGTATAAAAGTTACACTCTGTCTCTTTCTGCAAGCTATACTCAACACACAGACACACACACACTCACTATTCTGCTTTTGAGGTGAATCCATGTAAAAACATGAATAAAATATATTCTATTTCATTCATTTTAAAGTACTGAACTGCATTACAGTATTGAATAATCCATAAATTATAAACTCCTTCTCATGGCACTGGGTGTTTCTGTGGCTTTTTTTTTTTCCTGCTGGGGAAGGGCTCATGCCAGGGGTAGGTGGAAGACATGAGCTGCTTTTCTTTCCTGTACCCTGCAAGAGTGCCTTTGTGGTTAAAGCATATCTGTAATCATCCATTTTATGTGTCAGCTTGACTGGACCACAGTGCCCAGATATGTGATCAAACACTGTTCTAGATGTTTCTGTAAGGAGGTATTTTGGATGAAGTTAGCATTTAAATCAGTAGACTTTAAGTAAAGCAGATTACCCATCATAATGTATGTAAAAGCCTTAATAGAACAAGACTGGCCTCCCTGAGCAGAAAGGAATTCTGCTAACAGACGACATTTGGACTCAGCCTTTGGGTCTCCAGTGTGCCAGCCAATTTCAGTAAATTTTGGGCTTGCCAGCTTCCACAACACATGAGCCAATTCCTTAAAATCAATCTCTCCCCCCACCAAAGACACCCCCCTCCTGCCCATGGTTGATTGGAGGGCATGGGATTCAACCCTGTACCATTGGTAGACATTCAACTAATGTTTATCGAATAATTAGCTGGATAAATGGATGGTAATTTTAGAAAGCCAAGCATAGGGATTATAGTAGCAAAGAAATCAGTTAACCAGCAAATCCATCAGTAAAAATATGCCTTTGGGTCATGGTCACAAATTCAGCACTGTGTAGGGAACTGTTGGATAATAGAGAAATCACAGGTACTTAGAAAATTAATTGCAAGCCGGGCTCGGTGGCTCAGACTGTAATCCCGCGCCTTTGGGAGGCTGAGGTGAGTAGATTGCCTGAGCCTGCGGGTTCGAGACCCTCCTGGGCAGGCGAGACCTCATCTCTACAATAAAATTAAAAAATTAGCCGGGCGTGGTAGCGCGTGCCTGTAATTCCGGCTACTCAGAAGGCTGAAGCGGAAGGATTGCCGGAACCCAGCAGGTCGAGGCTGCGGTGGCCGGGAGCGGCCACTGCACTCCAGTCTGGGCGACAGAGTGAGACTCCAACACAAAAAAATAAAAAAGAAAAAAATAAAAAAGAAAATTAATTGCAATGATGGTGTTGATGGTAAATAAATAAATAAATAAAAACCATCCAAAAAACTCTGGAACAAATGGTTAAAGTAATTTTATACAAAGGGAACAAGTGACAAAAAAATAGTTTTTAAAATCATAATAAAATGATGAGAAAAATAAGTAAGTTCAAGAAGAATGAGAAATAGTATAATAAAACAAAAAGGATGCTGGATTTAGAAACTACAGGTCCATATTCAAATCATAGCACTGCCCTTCCTCCTCTCATCAAACCCTTGGGTCAATTAGCTTTTTATCTTTGACTGGTTCTTCTGCAGAATTATGTTAAATCATACCTCATTGTATCCACCCTCTAGAACACCCACGTATCATGTAGTGAGTGGGTTAGTGATTATGCTAACATTGGATATTAAGTTATTGATTTTCCTCCCATTCACTTTTCCCCAGTCACAAAGGCTGGCCAGTTATCTAGATGTTGCCACATTCAATACACAAGGATTCCATCTTCAAAAGAAACTATTGATCTCTGTCAACAACCAGTGACATGAACAAATGTAAGGTGCACCACCCCATTACCTCTTGGTGTACGATTTCATATTCCACATCCTCTTCTGAAAACGTCAAAATCTTGTGACATATGAGATAATGGAACATGGGTCAAATAAGTGGCTCCAAGTTGCTCACATCAGCAATCCCATAACTAGATAGGCAGTCAGATGGAATTATCAGAAGAACAGATGGCACTCAATTATGTTCAGTGCAGGAGAATTCCCTCTCAAAATGTGCATGGGTTGAGTTCTCCCTTATGCTACTCCCTGTGTGGGAAAGTGTTATGTTTAATCAACCTCTCTTTTTCCACACGCCTGAGAAATGCAGTTTCCTTTTTAATAGGGAAAATTAGCTTCTGACTGATGTCTATTCTATTTAGATATCCTCACCCTTGCTAGGCATGTATCAGTTGGGTCTCTGCAAGGCCAACTTGACGAATGAGGTCTGCGGAGTAGAGGGGAGATGCATCCCCATGGGCTGGACCCCATCCATCTAGTGGCTCTGAATCTCTCCATCTCTACTCTGAAGGTAGACCATCTCACAGCTGGCAGCCCCAGACACAAAGCACAAAGGTCCAGAGACAAAACTATGTGCTCTAAAAAGAGAATTGGGAAATTTAAAATACAGGGAAAGGGGTCAGAGTATCCCATTATAGTTCTGACTATAATGGAGTCATATCACATAAACTCATTAGTAAAATGGGATTTTTTTCTTCCGCCTCATCTATCTCAGGAGCCAATGCAAAGGTGAAAAATGACACTAGGAATGCAAAGTGGTTTGAAAAATGTTGTCACACACCATCTACCAGAGATAAAATCTCATAGTGTTTTCTGTGGAGACCTCATATGTAACACAACAGGAGAGTTTTGGGCTTAGATGTAAGGGAGGGTGTTGGAGTTGACCTGCAGTGTTTAAATCTCACCTCCAACTCTGGCCACATGTCAGACCTAGGGCAGCTATTCAGACTTAACTACAAACATTATTTTTCTTATCTACAAAATAATTAGCACATAGAGTTATGATCTGCTTAGTTCCATGGGTGACAAATTTTAACACTACATTGATTCTAGCTCTGGACATTCTGAAGGCTTGATTTCCTGATGGTCCCATTTGATGTAGTGCTTGTTTAGAAGATTGAAACAAGTCAATTCAGTGAGTGTTAACACCTGGAAAATCATAGAGGAGGCAAAGTTGCTTTCTGTACTCTTGTACCAGCATTCACTTCCAGACCCTCCTTCCTTTTCAAGTTTTTGTGGGATTACAAGGCAGCTCTTCCTCTACACTAGAATTCAATAGAAGAATGAACTTAAGTATAAGACATTGTCTTCCAGAATGTGCATCTTAAGGGGTCAAGCAGAGAATACAAGGAAAACTGAAGAAGAGTCCTGGAAAGATCCTGAGGAGAAAGGAAATTAGAGATGAAGAAGCAGCAAGGGAAATATCCTAGTGGAATATTTTCTTGGTCACGGCTATATTAGAAATAATCATAGCTATTTTTTAAATGTCTATTATGCAAACATTGTCCAACATATCTTAATACATACAATGTCACTCAACCTTAATAAAGGTTCTACAGAATAAATATCATCATTTTCATTTTACAGAGGAGGAAAAGGCTTAAAGTTATACCTTCTTACAGAAGTCAGACAGAAGTGAGTTATGGGAAAGATTAGTCTGAGGTAGGTTGCTTCTTTGTAGCCATGCTTTATTACAACCCACACTCTCTGGTTTGTTTGTTTTTTTATAATCAATATTTTTTATTATGATATTGTGGGGTACAGTTAAGGGTTAGGTATACAAATACATTTTGTTCAGGCACCCTTGTTGATAAGAGGTGTTTCCCCGTCCCCAGACAGATATTTACTACTGTTCATCCCATCTCCCTCCCCCACCCCCATAGTTTCCCACTACTGTCAGTCATTTTCTTACAGTATTACATTGGATGTTCAAGGTCCACTATATGAGTAAGAACATGTGATACTCAGATCTTTGTTTCTGTGAGAGGTCACTCAGTATTATAGACTCTAGTTCCATCCAGGTTGCTGCGAAATTCGTGATTTTGTTCTTTTTTATGGCTGTGTAGTATTCCACCGTGTATACGTAACACATTTTTTTAATCCAGTCCTCTTTTGATGGGCAGCTTGGTTGCTTCCAGGTTCTTGCTATGGTGAACAATGCTGCGATAAACATTTGTGTGCAGGTATCTTTTTGATAGAGTGATTTGAGATTTTCAGGGTATATTCCCAGTAGGGGGATTCCAGGATCATATGGGAGGTTGATATTTAGAGCTTTTAGGAATCGCCACACTGCTTTCCACAGAGGTTGCACTAGTTTACACTCCTACCAACAGTGTAGAAGTGTTCCCTTTTTGCCACACCCTCTCCAACAACTGTTATTTTTTGAGTTATTGGTAATTGCCATTCTGACTGGAGTTAGGTGGTATCTCAGTGTGGTTTTGATTTGCATCTCCCTGATGATTAGTGAAGTTGAACATTTTTTCATGTGTCTGTTGGTTGCGCGGATGTCTTCCTTTGAGAAGTGTCTGTTCATATCTTTTGCCCATTTTATAATGGGGTTGTTTGTTTTTTTCTTTTCAGCATGTTTGAGTTCCTTGTAGATCCAAGATGTTAAGCCTTTGTCAGACCCGGTGTTGGCAAATACGTTTTCCCAGTCTGTAGGCTGTCTCCCTGCTCTCTTGATGGTTTCTTTGGTTTTGCAGAAGCTTGTCAGTTTAATAAGGTCCCACTTGTCTATCTTCTCTCTTATGACCTGTGGTTTTCGGGTTTTGTTCAGGAATTGGATGCCAGTTCCAATTTCCATGAGGGTATTTCCTTCATTTTCTAAGGTTCTTATGGTTTGAGGTTTTGCATTTAGGTCTCTCTGGTTTTTAAAAGTTCATTAGGTCAATCCCATAACACAACTCACCCCAAATGGTCAGTGCGGTCTATCCTCAGTTGATGTTTTCCTGTCTTCACTGACCCACTGGAAGCTTCAGTTCCTAAAACTTCTAGATAAGGAGTAGCTCTCTGAGCTAAAAGAGAAAAAAAGTAGAAAATATTCTAATTATACATAGAAAAAGATGATAGTCAAAAAGGTCACCAAAAATGGGAAGCAAAATTTCCTCAAGAAAGGAAAAAAAAAAAACAAGTTTGGGACTTCATCTTGAAAAAATATAAAACTAACATGTATGGTATTTTAATGGGTTACATTGTATACAATAGGTTACATTATAATTACTTGCTAATTATTAAAATTAACAAAGTTAAGCTTTCTGAGACCATTCTTCAAATAAATTACATAATTACATGCTATGAAACACTTGAATGCACAACCATAAAGAGGAGTTTTGAGAAAAAGTTGAAGTTTCATCAATTTTCCCAAAGGCCTCACTGCATCCTTTGATATTTAAATCATCAAATTATTCTCTTTTAAAGCCTATCGTGTCATCATCCTTGTCGATTTTCTCCTCATCAATTATTAACAGGTCTAATTCTGTCAGATCCTCATTTGTCAATTACTTTGCTTCTGATTAGAGAAATTCTCCATCATGCTTTTCATCTTGGCAAAATCCTGCATCGTTTTCAAGATGTGCAGGCTTTTTTGCAATAAAATTGCAATATGTTTGTGTTGTGTTTTCAGATGCTTGAGAGTAGTCCTCCAAGGTACTAGTACTGTGGATATAGAGAAGAGGGATCCGGGTGCAGGAACTAATTTGATCAATTTATTGGTACAGGCTGTCATGCAATGATGCCTTTTGTCCTACTTCTTTATATGACTTTGTAACTTTGGGGATAGTGATAAATAATACTTGATAAAAATATTCTCCCTAGTAGAAAAAATAGTAACTTCTGGAAAGCTTCTACACAACTGGTGGGAGTGCAAACTAGTACAGCCTCTTTGGAAGACAGTGTGGCGATTTCTGAAAGAACTAGAAATTGACCTTCCATATGACCCAACACTTTCCTTACTGGGAATATACCTGGGGGAACTCAAATAATTCTGCAAAAAAGATACCTGAACACATATGTTAGTTGCAGCTCTATTCACAATAGCAAAAACATGGAACCAACTGTGTTGCCCATTGAAGCTGGGCTGGATTAAAAAAAATATATGGTACATATATACAATGGAATGCAGCCATAAAGAAGGACAAATATATGGACTTTGCAGCAACTTGGATGGATTTGGAGTCGATCATATTCAGTGATTTATCACAGAAACAAAGAATAGAGTTCCATATGTTCTCACTCATAAGCAGACCTTGAGCAATTATAATGCTATAAGAAAGCAATTGGCAGTAGTGGGAAACTGTCGGGGTGGGGGTTGGGATTGACAGTTGAGGGAAACTGCTAAGGGGAAGGGGCACACCTCATCAACAAGGGTACCTGCGTGATCAATGCTTATATACCTAACTCTGAATTGTACCTCACATCTTTATAATTAAAATTTTAAAAAAGAAAAGAAAAAATAGTAGCTTCTAAATTGTGAGTTGCTCTTCACAGTTGGCAAACTACTCCCCTATTCATCACCTTCTGTGTCCCTAACAGTATTCCTTAGAAGCAGATAGAGCAAGTATTTTAATACGCATTTCACATATGAGGAAATTGAAACTCAGTAAGGTTTAAACTTTTTAGAATTTCTTCTTAATCTGCTCTCTAGCTTCATATCAGTAATCATTTATTGTTCTCTTAGTGTTGAGTACCAGCCTACTTTACATCTGTCAACTCCTTTATTCCTGCTAACTGTCCCACTAGATGATAGGCATTATTGATTTCATTTCACAAAACTGAGGGTAATTAAAGATACGGGAGTTGCTGTGTTAAGTCATTATTGCTGCAGTAACAACTAGCCCCATAAATCTCAATGGCTTCCAACAACCAACATTTATTTCTCACTCAAAGGATTATTTGGAGGGTGAAGCTGACTGATTTATGATTTAGGTCATGGGTTGGGTGCAGGTATGTTCCATGTGTCACTCGTTTGTGACCCATGCTGGAGGTGCAGCAGCTACTTGAGGTAAAACCTCCTCAGTCGTGTTAGTCATGGTTGGGATGAGACCAAATCAATTCTCCAAGCATATTTAAAGGCCATACTCATGTCATAACCACCAACCTGTCATTGTTCAAAACAAGTCATTGAACAAACACAATGCCAGTAAGATAAAGATGTAGAGTCTGTCTATTCTACTGGAAAGAATTGAAAAGTTACTTGACTAAGAGTATAGCTGGATGATCCTATTACAAGTATGTGTTGGAGCAGGGAAGGAAAGTCATAGTTAAGAATCTTCAATAATAGTCCTATCTGTGCCACTGGGTCAAGTTCCCAGAGCAAGTTCTGGTTGCAGAGCTCACGCTGTTAACCACTCCACTCTTAACCATTCCACCTTGGGAACTGCCCCTTCCTCAAAGGTGAGTCCTTGTGACCATGCTGGTATTATATTACCTCTTATTCTGGACCAAAGTTGTTTGGCAGGTGACAGCTAAACTCTTGTGATCCTCTTCTATATGTTTGGACCTCACAACTCTAGGACCAACTCAAACCTGAATGCAATGCTTTCTATATCTTCAGATCAGAAGGTAAGCAAGAAGAAAATATATCTTCCTAGCTCTGTTCTGATCTTAAAAGAAATACATTTGAATTCTCAGTTCCCAAGTCATTTTCATAACTCTTATCTCCATGAAACCCTCTCCCTCAAATTCCATGGGATGGGTGCTAGTATAGCCATTTTACTATTTTATTTTATTATATTATATTTTATTTTATTTTATTATGTTGTAGTCTCACTCTGTTACCCAGGCTGGAGTGCAGTGACATGCTCTCAACCATCGCAGCCTCAACCTGCTAGGCTCAGGTGATCCTTCCACCTTAACCATCCAAATAGCTGGAACTACAGCTGCCTGGCTAATTTTTTGATTTATTATAGAGAAGAGGTCTCACCAAGTTGCCCAGGCTGGTCTCGAACCTGTGGGCTCAGGCAATCCTCTTACCTCGGCCTCCCAAAGTGCTGGGATTATAGACATGAGTCACTGCACCCAGCCTATTTTACAGATTTATAAGTTGAGACTTAACAAGGTGAAATGACTTGCCAAATGTACAACTCATGAACTCCATGGTCCTGATATGAACTGCAATTTTTTGTTTGATACACTTGTACTCTTACCTGAGTACTTCTTATGAACCAAGCATTCTTATTCCTTTAACGTACATGCAAAGTTAAAACAATTATTCCAGTCCATGAGCTAGTTGGTGGTAGAGCCAGAAGTTGAATCCAGTGCTGTCTCACTCCAGAGCCTGTGCCCGTAAACCCTACTCTATACAGCTCCCGGCTTTGCACTTGTTCTGCCTCATTGCTTAGTGATCCCATGCCAAGAACCTTATGGTTTTTTGCCCTGAGTCCTGTGAGGTAGCCAAGCTGGTCTGGTACCTGGTCTCTAGGCTCTGTCCTCGCTCCATGTCAACTTCTGTTTTTTGTACCTGTTCCCAGACCCTTGTTCTTCACCTTGACACCTGGGTACCATTGATTTCTGAGCTTCAGATCCATTGGCTAGGTTCTGCTGCCTGTTATCTCTCATCCTGCTATGTACTTCTCCCCTTTTTATTTGCTGACTCCATGCTAATGCTGCCACTTTTACATGATGTCCTACTTTCAGGGATTTCTACATATCGAACTCTTAATGAAATTTAGAATAAAGTTTCTTTATGTTCAACCTTCAGATATGTAGGTTACCAATTTTGTATAAGGATAAATCTATTATTGCAGATTGTATCCACAATATTTCTCATATATTTATTTTTTAATCTTCAAATTAACATATGGTAAAATTGA
The DNA here is from genome assembly GCF_000164805.1 of Carlito syrichta. Classification (NCBI taxonomy): domain Eukaryota; kingdom Metazoa; phylum Chordata; class Mammalia; order Primates; family Tarsiidae; genus Carlito; species Carlito syrichta. Next base: position 444,706 of record NW_007258951.1, on the reverse strand, counting down.
CCTTTACTTTGACATACAGTTCTATGAGTTTTAACCAATTTTCAAAATAAAATATTTTTATTTTTAAGTAACCATTGCATAATGCTAATACGCTCTATTTGTGTAACCTATATTACAATCAATGCACAGAACAGTTCTATACCTTCTAGCAACTCTCTCCTGCTTTCCTTGCATAGTCACACTCTTTTTCCACCCCTGACAGTTGATCACCATGGATCTGTTTTCCAAAACTATAGTTTTGTGTTTTCAAGAGTGTCATGTAAGTGGACTCATGCTGAGACTGGCTTCTTTCACTCAGCATTAAGTGCCTTTAAATGCCTCCATGTTTGTTATAGTATTAATTCCTTTTTACCACAGAATTATTCCATTGCATATGCTATCCATTCACCTGTTGAAGGATGTTTGTAGTTTCCAGTATGGAGTAGATTATGAATAAAGCTGCTATAGACAGTCACATACAGACTTTGTATGAGCATAATTTTCATTACTCTAAAGCAAGTATCCAGAAATGCATTGCTGGGCCACTGGTAAGTATAAGCTTAAATTCATAAGAAAGTGCCAAATATCTTTTAAATTAAAAAAAATGTTAAAAAGAAGTTCCAGTTCAACATTCCAGTTTGAAAATAAAAAAGTGCCAAATTATCTTCCAGAGTAACAGTGAGTTACTTACCTGTATGCAGCTTTTTATCATAGGCAGATTCTATTGCTGTGCCTCATGTCTTCTATTTGTTCCTCTAAATGAACCCTTGGGCTTTCTCCACGCCTGGGAGACTGATGTCCCTGGGCTATATCAACAAGCTCCCTTGCTCTCTGGCTTCCAGCTGGGTTTGGTTGAAGAGAGGCACTGTCAGGAAAGCAGAGGGCAGAAAGAAAAGGCTATTGAAGAACACATTGGCCTGCTCCCTCCCTACAGATGGCCACAGTTGCCCCTCTCTAGGGTGTCCACTGCTTGTGGCATTCGGCCCCAGGGTCTGCCTCTCATTACCCTTGCTCCTCAGACCTGTTCCTATTCACCACTGGTCATTGCACGGTCCCTTGTTATTTATATATTCAGTATCTTATTTAATATTTTTAAAATCACTGTGAAATAAGACAGACTAGGAACCTAAAGCACAAGAGTAACTTGCCCAGGGCTACATAGTTGGAAAGTAGCAAAGACAAGCAAGACTGGAATCCCTGTCTTTTAACTCTCAAACCTATGCTCTTTCCAATAAACTTTGAGTTCACTGCATTTGTGTTAATGTTTTAATTACACATTTAAAAAAATAATTTATTGTATGTGTTACAAATATATTAAATAAATGGACGAGTTCTAGAACTCATGGTCTAGTCCTTCTGAGCAGGTTGTTATGTATTAATATAATTTATTTTCTTCCTGTTTAGTTTTCCTTAATTCCTAATACTCATTTTTTTATATTGATTCTCAATTTAATAAAAAATGATCACATTTTTTAAATGAAGCATGGGAATGCTAAATTTTTTTTTTTATTTTTAAGTAACCATTGCATAATGCTAACATGCTCTATATTCATTTTTGAATGAATTATTGACCAGATTTATTAATTATTTATTTTAAACTTTAAATATTTAAAATAAACTTCTATTAACATGTAATTACCAAAGGTGAAGCTGAAAGCAACTGATTTTGTTTAATAAAACAACCAATGCCTACTATTGAGCTGACTTTACTATCATAGTGAAGAACATAAATATAAGTGAAATGAACAACTCTACTTGAATGTTCTTTTATTTGTTCTTTTGCTGATAATCATTGACTTAATTTAAACTCCTTACTCTTACTGATAGTTCTCATGATTTTCAGACCAGGACTCTGTTTCCTATATAAACTTTCATGAGTATAACTTTAACTGGTGTGTGCAGATTGTTAGAGGTCCATATATGTACTCTTAAGGGTCTGTTAGGTGGCTGTAATTTAGGGTGGTCAACTTTCCCAGTTTGCTCAGAACTGAGGAATGTCCTGAAATGTGGTATTTTCAGTGTTAAAACTAGGAAAGTCCCTAGATGAGTCAGTCACTCTAACTATACATATGTGTTCCAAATTCAGTTAGAAGAATGTCACCCAGCCGGGCTCGGTGGCTCAGCCTGCAGTTCCGTGCCTTTGGGAGGCTGAGGTGAGTGGATTGCCCGAGCCCGCGTGTTCGAGACTCACCTGGGCAGCGAGACCTCATCTCTACAATAAATCAAAACATCAGCCAGGCGTGGTAGCGCATGCCTGTAATTCCAGCTACTCGGAAGGCTGAGGCGGAAGGATCGCCGGAGCCCAGCAGGCGAGGCTGCGGTGGCCGGGAGCGGCCACCGTACTCCAGTCTGGGCAACAGAGTGAGACTCCAACTCAAAAAAAAAAAGAAATAAAAATGAAGAATGTCACCCAGATGACTTAGCACACTTATTGTATTAGCCAGGGTTCTTCAGAGAAAAAATAACCAATGCTATATATATGTATATGAGGGGGGACCCCAAAAACTCGGAATTTATGTATTAAAATTGCATATTTATTCTTTAGTTCTCTTCAAACTTTAGTATTCTTAAGAGTACTCTCTGTTTGATGCAATACACTTATTGAGATGCTTTTTTCACTGCTCAAAACAGTTTTTGAGCTCATCAATTTTGATGCCTTTTAGTGCTTCTGTCATTTTTTGTTGCACCTCTTCCACATTGGCAAAATGTTTCCCTTTGAGCACTTTCTTCATCCAGGGTAACAACCAAAAAAAGTTGTTTGGGGTGAGATTGGGTGAATAGTGATTGTAGGGCACCGAGTCATGCTGTTTGGGGTTAAAAACTGATTAACACTCAATGTCGTGTGAGCAGGTACATTGTCATGGTGGAAGAACCTATTTTCCACAACTTGGAATATTTCTTCCATAAACTGTGACAGTGACATTCTCAAAACATCTAGATAAAAACTTTAATTGACTGATCCTGAGGAACAAATCTTGAGTGCACAATCCCTCTAATATCGAAGAAACAAATGATCATTGTTTTCACATTTGACTTCACTTGTGCTTTTTTGAGTCATGGAAAGTGGTAGATTTCCAGTGGCTAGATTGATGTTTTGTTTCAGGGTCATAACCAAAGCATCAAGATTCATCCCCGGTTATGACTTTGGAAAAAAATCAGGGTCAGTCTCCAATTGCTTCTTCAAATCATGTCATGGAGACAAGTGATTGTCTCTTTGTTCAGGCGTCAGAAAGCGAGGCACAAATTTTGCTGACACTCATTTAATGACCAAATTTTTAGATAAAATTCACTGACAGGAACTCCACAACACCCCAGTCAACTCCAGGAGTTCATCAATAGTCTGACTGAAGTCTTGCAAGATAACTTGATGACTTCCTACCACATTTTCTTCAGTTCAGCTGGTCAAAGAATGCCGGAACAAGGTTGATCGTCAATTGACATTTCACCTTGTTTAAAATGAGGCAAACATTCATACACTTGTGTTTTACTAAGCATAACATCTTTGTAAACTGTCTGTAGCATAGCAGTCATTTCCACCGCATTTTTCCCCAACAGAAAAAAAAGTCACTGGTGCATGTTGTTAAGGTGAATCATCCATTATGAAATGGGCAAATGCATTGAAAGAATCTCAAAAAAATTTTATTGAAACCAAACAGAGCCTCTCACAGCAATGCTAGCTGGTACACTGATAACACTAGGTTCCTACAACACTTATCTGGCAGGGGAAGCCTGTACTGCAAGGGGCTCACTCTCCAAAAGAAGATAATTCCTTTTTGGGGTGTTTCCCTTCATATACATATGTGTGTGTGTGTGTGTGTGTGTGTGTGTAATACATACACACACATCTCTACATATATATTTATATATACATACACGTGTGTATATGTGTGTATTTATAAACTTGACACCAACTGATTCTCTAATTAAAATAAATTACTCAGATTTTCTGAAAAACCTCCACAAGTACATGAAGCTAGAGGGTGCTTGGTCTAATCGTTTTCAAACTGTGCACGGCTGAGCTCCAGAGTCCACAGTGGTATTTCAGAAGGATAATAGGAGAATCTCAGTAGGGAGTTAAAGGGTGATTTAAAGGTTCCTCATCTTTCTTAAACCAGGCACCTCTCTTCTCTCTGTTTTGTATATTGAAGCTTCACCAGTAAGATTTCACTGGTTGAAAATTACTGAATGGTTTAATCCTATCATATCACATAAAAGGAAATGACGCCAAAATAGAGGAGGCATGCAGCAGCTGAAAACTCACAGTGGAATTCTATGTACTGTAAAAATAACATAATAATTTCCACCTAGTGGAATATTTGCTGAGTTTCCATGTGACCTAAGCCACACTTTCTGTTAAATAACAACCCCAGGGCCTTTTCTCTGTAACGTATAGTATGCTTGGCTAATTTGACAATATTTTTTATATCACTTAGAAAGTGCAGTGGGCATCGCTCATAACTTGTTGAGAATCTCAGTGCATGGGCTTCTGTCACTCTGTTCATATGTGTAGGCTTCAGTGACTCCTCTTTCATCCTGTCACAGGTCTGTGTAAAGGTACATTGTCAGCGGTAACTGTAGCAACATCTGTAACTAGCATAACAGAGACTAGATATACCAGGGGATATGGACACATCCCAGGCTTTACAAAAGTATAGTGATTGCTAATTTGCATGTATTATTTTGCATATGTAGTTTCTATTTTCATTGACTGCTTTTTTTTCTCATTTATTCTTTCTGCCTTCTTAATCACATATAAATATGTAATACTGTTTTTTTCATTTTGTACATTCCATGTATGTTCACTGAAAATATAAAATTAAACCAGAAAAAAAGAAAATTTGGGGGATCTATAAAGCATATAATATGGAAGATATCCTAACCCAATGAATACTTTTTTTAATAAAAGAAACACTGTCATTAATTAAACTGTGCAAAGATATTTTCTTCACCTAAATGCTCAAGATTAAAAAAGAACAGAGAGAAGTGGAAACAGAGAGAGAGAGACACACACACAGAAAGAAAAAGACCACTGAGGTCTGTTCAGAAATTCAAAAATGATGGAGAAAAGTCAGTTAACAAAATGCCTCTCTGAGAGCTTATTCAAATGAAGAAAAATATTTCTTACATCAGCTATTTTCAAACTTCTTTGATCTTAACACATCTTTCAATACCTAAAAATTATCAAAAACCCCAAAGCAACAAACGCTGTCAATTGTTTCTCTTCAAGTGAAAGTGCATTTCATTCATTTAAGAGAAAATGTCTACCAATACCCAAATCTAAACATTCATAGTTTATCTGTCTGTTGTCCTTTCAGGTAAAAATGGTGTTAGGTGAAAAAAACTTTATTCTGCTCACAGCTCCTACAATTGCCAGAGTATTTTCCTTTGAGACAGCTTTCTACATGATTTGCAACAGAAATATTTCACATGGATTCCTTATTTCTTCACACAGTATAATATGCAAGCATCATAATTTTGCAAGATTAGTAATTGTGCTGCTTCATCAAGGACATTTCTAAGTGAAATGGGCTTTTTAAAAATGTAAGAACATAGTATGAAAAATACAATAACTGCTAATATAGTTTGGTGCCACTACCTTGATTTGTACTCAGAGCACCAGCACTTTGAGTCCATTGTTTATGTAGTACCAACACAAGCTTCAGTGGAAAAGACAAACTGCATATTAGTATTATTATGAAAAGAGTTTTGAACTCTCAGAATCCTTGAAAGGGCCTTGGGGACCTCCAGGAGACTACTGACCAGACTTTGATAACCATTGTCTTAAATTATTTCCTACTTCCCTTTTGTTTCTTTCCTCTACTTATGAAAAAAATTAGAGTAGGCTTGGCGATAGATACTACTGGGCAATACAATGTACAACGTATCCTCTCTCTCCACAAACCTCAGTTCCTTCTCCGGTAACCTTATCTCCTAGCGATATACTCCCTTTTCTTCTACTCCTCCTGCTAGTGGAGTTGACTCTGTAACATACAACCAAAATTCCTAATTAAACAAAGCATTCAAAAGGCCAAAGCTGGAGCCCTCAGATTTGGTTCTACAATTCAATGCTGCTGGATTTTACACTCCATACTTAATCCATTATCTAAATCTATAATCAATCATTATTGATTAATTGATTAAATAATATTTAAGCACTCATTATATTTCTCTTTTCTTATTTTTCTTTCTTTTCATTTTCTTTTCTTCTTCTTTTTTTTCTGCCTTGTTTTAGAGACAAGTCTGTCACCCAAGCTGGAGTACACTGACACTATTACACTCATACAATCGTAGCTCACTGTAACTTGAAACTCCTGGGCTCAAGGAATCCTTCTGCCTTGACCTCCCAAAGTGTTGGAATTACAGATGTGAGTCGCAGTATTTGGCTACATATATATATATATATTTGTTTCTACAATGTGTTCTGAGCATATTTATTACAGCTTTTGGTGGATTCAACCTATTAATAACCAAAGCATTATTTTTCATCATTGGAAGGGAAGCACCAAAATACTGTAATTGAAAGAAAATGGACTGATTCCCAGCGATTGGACAGTTACTAAAATGAGAGGAAAATCCTATGAGGTAACAATCACATGACTTAAAATGTGTCTGAATCAAAACTATTAAGACTATTTTGGACTACTAATAGGTCTTGTCCAAATATTGCACTCAACCATTTCGTGCTTGCAATGACTCCATGTTACAGAGAGATCGCTCTGCTGTGGTAGGAGATCCATTACCAGAACATTCCCAGCCTCTCTCCACTCACATCCTTCTTATTTATCCCCAGTGAGAAATGTGAGAGGAGAAGGGTCCATGTGGCTTGGCCTCTGCCTTTCTTTTTGTCTCAGGATGGCATGCTCTGGCTCCTCCTCCAACTGTACGTTGTTCAGGCATAGACCCTGGGTAGGAGGGAGAGGAAGACCATGTTGGTACAGCATTGCCTGTGACTAGGGAACAAAGATTATAGTACTAGGAGTGTCAGAGTAAAGATTCCCACCATGACCATGTGCCTAGGACCACTGGTAATAAAGGTAATATTTCAGTCTCCATCTTTCTGACTCCTCACTGGATAACCCTCAACTTGGGAAGAACAGAAAGAAAATGTTGTGATTCTTTAGATACCAACAGATATTTGTTTTATAGAAATTGATGCCAGAGGATTAACAATATAGAGAGCCCCCAGCATTTGTGTGAGGGAAGAAAAACAACAGCTAGTTTTACTTTTCACTACAAGTTCTTGGGTAAGTGTTCAGAGAAATAAAGAGAAATGTGGGAGAGTGACACTCCTAAAGCAGGGAGAGGATATTACTTTCATGGTGACAGTTATTTCTCTTCCAAGAAATCTCAGTGACTTCTTTGTCTGGGTCCTAGAGACAGGTTTGCAGATTGAATGGGAAAAACCAAGAAACAGCAGTGTTCAATTCCCAGTCCCACCACTTACTGTCCATGCCACCATGGGCAAATATTCTACCTGCCTGAGTGTCTGTTTTCTCATCTGAAAAATAGGAATAATTATAGTACCCCCTTCATCTCCTGTTCTAAGGATAAAATCAGTTACACAACAAGTGCTTTGAAAAGTACCTGGTGCATATTAAGTGTTAAGTAATTAATATATTATAAGTAATTACATTTTATTACTATGATCAGCTGATCTTCATCCATTTATTCAACAGATACTTGAGTTACTTTTATACACATGGCACACTCCTAAGCTTGAGAAGAGTGATAATGAAGACAAAATTCCTGCTCTTATAGAGTTTTCACTCTCTGTTGAAAATCTCTGTAACAAAGTAAAATATATTGGAGAAGGGGGACATTCCTAGAGCCCTCATTTTAGATATAAATGATGATATGTGTTGGATGAAATTTCTGTAAATAGTTAGGGGTGGAAAGTGTGGTGTCAAACAAATGCTTTTAGGCAACTAAGGACAATTTGTTTATTGTCTTTAATAAGAAGCTAGGATGTTAGAATAATAATTTATACTTGCAAATACTTTAGTCTTCAAATTGTAATCATACCCTTTTGCTATTTAAGGTAGTATGAGAGAAATACTACCTTAGAGAAATGTACAAGTCTTTGATTCGGAGCAAATGGGCTATAGTCTCATCATTAATAGCTACTGTCTGGTCCTTAACTGCATAGTAAGAGTAGTCACCAAAAAAATAATAACACCCTACCAAAGGTATTTCAGAGGACTCTTATGCAGATGAGAGAATACCTATGTACAGGATATCATGAATTCATTCAACAAATACATATATATATATATATACACATATATATATATAAATTTTAAAGGTGTGGGGTATAATTCAGGGCTAGGTATACAAATGTTCATTATGCAGGTACCCTTGTTGATGATATGTGCCGCTCCCTCCCTGCCAGTTTTCCTCAACTGCCAATCCCACCTCCACCCCCGGCAATTTCTTACTACTACCAATCCCTTTCTTATAGTATCACGATAATTGTTCAAGGTCTACTTATGAGTGGGAACATATGGTACTCTGTTTTTTGTTTCTGTGAGAGATCACTGAGTATGATAGACTCTAAATCTATCAAAGTTGCTGCAAATTCCATATGTTTGTTCTTCTTTATGGCTGCATGATATTCCATTGTGTATATGTACCACATTTTTTTATCCTGTTCAGTTTTGATAGACAGCATGGTTGGTTCCATGTTTTTGTTATTGTGAATAGACCTGCAACAGAAATGCGTGTGCAGGTACCTTTCCTGTAGAATGACTTGCAATCCTCCGGGTATATTCCCAAGAGGGGGATTAATGGGTCATATGGAAGGTCAATTTCTAGTTCTTTCAGAAATTGCCACACTGTCTTCCAAAGAGGTTGTACTAGTTCGCATTTCCACCAGCTGTATAGAAGAATTCCTTTTTCTCCACATCCTCACCAGCATCTGTTGTTTGTTTTATGTATGATGACCATTCTTACTGGGGTTAGATAGTATCTCAATGTGGTTTTGATTTGCATTTTTCTGATGATTAGTGAGGCAGAGCACTTTTTCATGTGTCTGTTGGCTGGCCGTATATCTTCTTTTGAGAAGTGTCTATTCATGTATTTTCCCACTTTTTAATGGGGCTGCTTGTTTATTCTTTTCGGAACTCTTGAGTTCCTTGTAGATCCTAGGCATTAGTCCTTTGTCAGATATACAGTTGGCAAATATTTTTCCCATTCTGTGGACTGTCTCCCTGCTCTCTTGGTGGTTTCTTTTGCTTTGCAGAAGCTTTACAGTTTGATGAGGTCCCACTTGTCTACCTTATCTCTTATGGTATGGGCACTTGGGGTTTTGATCAGGAACAGGTTGCTAGTTCAAATTTCAATAAGGGTGTCTCTTGCCTTTTCTAAGATTCTTGTAGTTTGAGGTTTTTCGTTTAGGTCTTTGATCCATTTGAGTTAATTTTTGTGTATGGTGATAGGTAGGGGTCCTGTTTCAATCTTCTGCATGTGATCAGTCAGTTTTCCCAGCACCATTTACTGAATAAGTTCTCCTCTCCCCAGTGGTTGTTGTTAGAGGCTTTTTCAAAGATGAGTTGGTTGCAAAATTGAACCTTTGCCCACAGAATGGGAAAAATATTTGCCAACTGTATATCTGACAAAGGACTAATGCTTGAGTAATCTCTAACCTGTTTCTTGCCTGTTCTTGTACCAATACCAGGCTTTTTTAATTACTATAGACTTATAGTAAAGTTTGAAGTCGGTAAGTGTGTTAACTCCTACTTTGTTTCTTTTGCTAAGGATTGTTTTGGCCATTCAAGGTTGTTTACGTTTCCATATGAATTTCTATATTGCCATTTCAAGCTCTGAGAAGAATGATGTTGGTAATTTAATGAGTGCTGCATTGGGTCTGTAGAATGCCTTTGGTAGGATGGACAGCTTAACAATGTTGATTCTTCCAATTTATGAGCATGGATTATTTTTCCATTTGTTTGTGTCTTCTTGGATTTCTTAGAACAGTGTTTTGTAGTTCTCATTATAAAGGTCTTTCACTTCTCTGGTTAGAAAGATGCCAAGGTATTTCATATTTTTTGTGGTTATTGTGAATGGGATTGCACTTTTTCTTCTCCTGCTTGTTGTTGTTATATAAGAATGCAACTGTCTTTTGCATATTTATTTTGTACCTCAAGACTTCGACAAAGTCTTTTATCAGTGCAAGCAGGTGTTTGACAGATTCTCTTGAATTTTTGAGGTATAGGATCATATCATCAGCAAAGAGGGATAACTTAACTTCCCCTTTCCCTATTTGGATACGCCTGATTTCCTTCTCTTGTCTAATTGCTCTAACTGGGAATTCCAACACAATGTTGAATAAGAGGGGTGAAAGTGGGAAATCTTGTTCCAGTTTTCAGGGGAAATGTGTCTAGTTTCTTCCCATTAAACAATATGCTAGCTATGGGTTTATCGTTGATGGTGCTTACTATTTTGAGGTATGTTCCTTCTATACCTAGGTGTTTGAGGGTTTTAATCAAGAAGGGATGCTATATTTATCGAAAGCTTTTTCTGCATCTAATGATATAATCATGTGGTTCTTGTTTTTACATCCGTTGATGTATTTAATTACATTTATGATCTTGCAGATGTTGTACCAGCCCTGCATCTTGGGGGTGAAGTCTATTTGGTCATGGTGGATGATTTTTGAGATGTGTTTTTGGATCCAATTTGTAAGAATCTTGTTGAGGATTTTTGCATCTATGTTCATAAGGGATATTGGCCTGTAGTTCTCTTTTTTTTTGTTGGATCTTTCCACAGTCTGGGTATCAGTGTGATGTTAGCCGCATCAAATGATTTGGAGAGAATTCCATCTTTCTCATTTTCCTGGAATACTTTCAATAAGATTGGTATCAGCTCCTCCTTGTACGTTTTGTAGGATTCTGCTGGAAAGCTGTCTGATCCAGGGCTTTTTTTTGGAGGTAGTTTTGTTATGACAGAGTCAATTTCCTGGATTATTATTGGTCTATTTAGTGTCTCAGCGTCTTCTTGTTTCAACCTTGGGAGACTGTGTGATGTCAGAAAGTCCTCCATTTCATTTAGATTATCAAGTTTGTTTCCATATAGGTATACATAGTAATCTCTGATCATCTTTTGTATTTCTTCGGGGTCAGTTGTGATTTGATCTTTTGTATTTCTGATTGTGTTTATTTGGGATTTTTCTCTTTTTTTCTTGGTCATTCTGGTTAGGGGTACATCAATATTGTTAATTCTTTCAAAGAACCAACTTTTTGTTTTATTGATGGTTTCTGTGATGTTTTGCCTTCTGTGTCCTATATTTGGGCTCTTATTTTGGTGATCTAGATTCTTCTGCTAAAGTTAGGGTTTTGGTAGTCTTCTCTTTCCAGTTCCCTTACATGATTTATTAGGTTGATCTTTCCATTTTCTTGATGTGTGTTCATAGAGATATAAATTCCCCTCTTAGAACTGATTTCATGGCATCCCAGGGGTTTTGGTAAGATGTTTCTTCATTTTCATTTATTTCCAGGAATCTTTTAATTTCTGTTTTGATTTCAGTGTTCACCCAGTAGCTGTTCATCATCATACTATTTAGTTTTCATGTCTTTTGGGGTTTGGGGGAAACTTTGTTGGTGTTGATATTTATTTTTATTCCACTGTGGTCTGAGAAGGTGCATGGCAATATTTCAATCTTATGGAATTTGTTTATGCTTGACTTATGGCCAAGGATGTGATTGATCTGGAGTATGTTCCATGGGGTGGTGAATAGAATGTATATTCTGTGGCTGTTGGGTGGAATATTCTGCAGGTAACTATTAAATCCATTTGGTTGAGTGTCAAGTTTAGGGTTCTGGATCTCCTTGTTGATTTTTTGCCTCGATGATCTATCTAGGGCTGTTAATGGGATATTCAAGTCTCCTGCTATTATAGTGTTAGAGTCAATATCTTTTTTTAGTTTACTTAGTAGTTGCTTTATAAACGCTGGTGCTCCTGTGTTGGGTGCATATATGTTTGCTGATGGATTAAACCTTTTGTCATTATGTAGTGCCTTTTCATATCTTTTTAAATTTTTGATAGCTTAAAGATTTTGTCTGATATGAAGATCATGACTCCTGCCTTTTTTGTGATCCACTTGACTGGAAATTCATTTTCCATCCTTTAACTTTGAGTCTGTATGTGTCCCTTGTGGTGTGATGAATTTCCTGGATGCAGCAAATAATTGGGTCATGGTTTTTATCCAGTTTGTCATTCCATGTCTTTTCAGTGGTAAATTTACCACTTTTCAGTGGTACATTTAGTCCATTCACATTCAGTGGTACATTTAATCCATTCACATTCAGGCTGACTATTGAGATGTGATTATCTATCACTATCATGAGGTTCTTACAAAGTTTTTTCTTTGTTTGCTTGTTTTCTTTTAGCTTTGGGGTTGATGCATTTGTGTGTTTTCAAGAGTGTTGTTGCAATGTATTCTCTGTTCATTCTGTGCTCTGCTGTTCTCTTGGAAAGTGTGTGGTCATTCATTTTTTTTCTTTTTTCTGTGTTTAATACCTTTTAAAGCATCTCCTGTAGGGCTAGTCTGGATACTGCATAATCTCTTAGGGATTGGATGTCTGGGAAGGATTTTAACTCTCCATCACTGATGAAATTGAGCTTGCTGGGTAGAAATTCTTGGTTGAAATTTTTTGTCTTTGAGGACTTTGAATAATGGACTCCAGTACTTTTCTCCTTGTAGTGTTTCTACTGATAGGTCTGCTGGTATTCTGATTGGCTTTCCCTGGTAAGTAGTCTGACCTTTCTCTCTTGCTGCCTTTAAGATTTTTTTCTTTTGTACCTAATTTGTGTAGGCAAATTATATGTGTCTAGGGGTTGGTCTTCTCATTTGATGTCTTGTGAGCGTTCTCTGTATTTTTTGTTTAGTTGGTCACATCTCTGGTGAGATGGGGATAGCTTTCTGGATTACCTCCTGGAATACTTGCTCCCAGGCATTCTCCATTACCCTTTCTTCTTCTAGGATAGCAAGTAGGCATATGTTTGGCCTCTTGATATAATTACACATCTCTTGTAGGCTTTGGTCTTTCTTTCTGTGTTTTATTTCTATGTTTTTTACAGATTGGGTTAATTCCGTGTTCTGGTTTTCAAGTTCTGAGATTATTTTTTCTGCTAGAATAATTCTGCTTTCCATGTTTGTCATCTTGTTTTTTATTTCTTGGTTGAAATTTTTTATGGCCAAAATCTCCATTACAAGTTATTTCAGTGTTTCATCTTGTCTTTCTTGAGTCTTATTCACTCTTTCAGTTCATTCCCTAATCCCTGTTGTATTCTGGGGCCAGTCGTCGGTGACTTCCGTTGTTCTGGCTCTGAGATCTGATTTTTCAGGTGTTTTCTATTTGCTACACTTGAAATTGCCTATGGTCTTCTGCTGGTTTTCCTCATTTGTGACAGATCTCTTGCTTTTCTCTTTAGTTCCTTTTTTTCAGTGGTAGTGGGAGAGGCTTTCTCTTCTGATGTTTGCTCAGTCCTCTATTTTTTCCTGATCTGGGCTTTGGATTTGTTCTATTTTGAACCAGGGCTGTGGGTGGGAATTTTTGTTGTCTCTTGTAGTTTTGAAAGTCACATAAGGTAGATGTGGGGAGCTAGGATTCAGAAACTACTTGCAAATCACAATGTTCACTGATTGTGCTATGTGTTCCCTGAGACCCACTTCCCACCACCACTCTATATAATTATGTAATGGGTGTGTGTGTTCCCCCCCTGAGTCCAAGATATAGTAGCAGTAATGATAATAATGAGAATAGAGGAAAATAGCCACACACACACACACACACACACACACACACACACACACACACATAGACACATACACACACACCCCAAAACAAACTGGAATAACAGCAAAGTGAAACAAAGCAAAAAGAACAACAACAACAAATCAGGAAAACTAAACTTACACACATATACACCCCTAGCATAAAATGAATGGTGAAGAAAAAGAGAAAGACTGGGGGGGGGAAAGAAAATAAATAGGAATTCAGATTGAACTCATGCATATGGTCACACACAGCTTAAAGTACTAAAAGAAAGGGAAGAACAAAAGAACTCAAACAAGCCAAATAACTAAACAAATAAATAAACTGAAAGATAAACACTCAATCATTCACATACACACATGTACAGAAAACAAAAACCAAAGATGAAAGAAAAAGAAAAGAAAAAAGAGGAGTTGGTGATCAAACCCCCATATACACATTCACACACAAAGGAAAAATATTTTAAAAATAGAAAAACTAACAAGCAAACAGGCAAACAATTTTTTTAAAATTTGAAAAAGAAAAAAACCCCTGCCCTCTTGTGGCAGGTTCTGTAATTGTTCCTCTCGTCTGCTTCTCAGCTATCTCCTGCAGAGCTTCTGCCTCTTTCACTCTCTCCCCATTATCCTGACCAGGGAAGGAGGAGGGGCTGTGGGGGTGGCGGAGCTGTAGTCCTCCCCTCCCACTCTCATATGGTCAGGGGATCTCCTCTGGTGGGGAGGTACAGAATTATCTCTTCTCCAGGTATGTGCTCATTGGGAGGTACCTCAGGCAGGCTTATCCTGGGATAGAGTTCTTCTACTGAGGCTGATGTCCAGGCTCCACCTGGGTTTGTCCTTCTCAGTCATGCCCCAGCTGTGTGAGTCTAAAATTCAGAGGACTGCTGGGGAGGAGGGGGGTTGGGTCAGCCCTGGACTCACCACTGATCTCTTTGGAGGTCTTCCTCATCCTTTTCGGGCCCCACCCTTTGTCCTGCAGCTGAGTCAGGCTATGGGGTGGGGTGCCTGAGACTCTCCACTTGTCCTCTCCCTCCAAAGTTTTTCAGGATATTTCCTCTGGGGTACAATCAACCCTTGAGTAGGTGATCAGCCAGTCACAGAGATTAGGTCTGTTGCTCTGTGGTGAGCAAGTCAGAGCACTTTCCTGCCCCATTTTCAAGATGGTGGTGGGTGCCTCTTTCATCTTCTCCAGTAGGACTCTACTTCTGGGCTCCCTCTGCAGCCCTTGCTGCCAGTGTTCTGCCAGGTGCTGAAGTGGTGAGGCAAAGCCTGGAGCCGGCAGCCTCTCCCACTGCAGTGATGAGGCAGAGCCTGAAGCCAGAAGTATCTCCCTGCCACTTCTTTGCAGGAAAACTTTTGTCAGTTAAAAAAAAAAATGAGCAGGGCTCGGTGGCTCAGCCTGTAATCCCGTGCCTTTGGGAGGCTGAGGTGAGTGGATTGCCTGAGCCTGCAGGTTCGAGACTCACCTGGGCAGTGAGACCTCATCTCTACAATAAATCAAAAAATCAGCTGGGCATGGTAGCGCATGCCTGTAATTCTGGTTACTTGGAAGGCTGAGGCGGAAGGATCGCCGGAGCCCAGCAGGTCGAGGCTGCGGTGGCCGGGAGCAGCCACTGTACTCCAGTCTGGGCAACAGAGTGAGACTCCAACTCAAAAAATAAATAAATAAATAAAAATAAAAATAAATGGCGCTTGGTTTCTCTGACCTGGGAAGCACTAGGGACCCAGCAGAGCAGCTACAGCACCAGTTGCTTCACCAGGAAGTCCATGGCCACTAGTCCATGAGCTCCCACTTAGTCAGTCTCTCCCAGGCTCCTTTTCTCAGGAAGAGTTTTGTTGATTTTTTTAAATAGTGCTCAACTTCTGTGTCCCAGGAATTGCTAGGGTCCAAGCTGAACAGTTGCAGCACCCACTGCTGCACCAGGAGAGCCCTGGCTGCTTGCTCCTGAGCCCTCACAGTCAGTCAGCCACTCACACACTCACTCACTCACCAACATGGATACAAAATTTTGCAGACACTCACTTACTCACACTGGGTCTCACATAGTGTGACTGGTCCAGCCACCATCTTCCCAATGCTCTCAGCAAAGATTTAATTGGGTATATAAAGTATGTCAGGTATTGCTCCACTGAGTGAAGCCCTGTCTTTATGCAGGTTGCATTGCAATATGGAAGCAGTCACGAAAGGAGTAGCAAATAAATGAGATTATTCCCAATTATTCTAAGTGCTTTGGAAAAAAATATAAGCATAGTATTGTCATGGATAATTTCTCTCTTACAAGAGAGCTCAGGGACTGTCTCTCTCATGAGGAGAGATTCGAGCTGAGAAGGCATCCACTAGGGACAGCACTGGGAAGGAAAGTTCTGAAAGGCAAGAAGAGGGAATGAAAGACAGGAAGGCAGAATAAGTTGAGGTGTTGGACAAAAGACAAAAGGCCAAGGGACTAGAACAAGGCAAGGGAGGGAAAGAGGCGCTGAGGTAAAACCCAAGAGATGGGAGGTTCAGAGTACCCTTGTAGACCATGGGGAGGAGTCTGCATTTTATGTGAAAGGAGTGGGACACTGTTGAAGGTTTTAAGTAGGAGGGTACATAATCAGATTCCTGTTTAAAATGTTAATTAAATAACATGAAGGCAACTGAGAATTTTTTTCTGCTATAGATGCAGACTGGACAGGTGGAGGAGAAGGAGAAGAAGGGATGTCATATGGGTCGGTTTCCACCTCATTACTTTCATGATCTCTTGTCTGGAGAGGAAACAGTGAGATTTGCATTCTGCTGGATCTCCAATGGTGGAGACTGCTACTTTTGTCACCTGCTTCACAGTGTCTGACTCTGTCTGTGGCACAATCAGGCTTCTCTGGAGCCTGATGATGATGTTAGCATTTTCCCCAGAGGGAAAATAAAATTGACCCTGAAGTTTTATTGATGAGTTTTGGTGATCTGCTTCTCAGAGATAAAAAGCCTTCCACACATTATATGACTGGCAATTTAAACACTCTTTAATAGTCTTTGTAGTCCGATGACTGTGAGTGTCAAATGGGGACACACCACAGATTTGTCTTTGCTTTCTGTCTCAGAACTACTTTGTAAACAGACTGGATGAAACATCCTAGAAACGGTAAGGGGCCTTATGGATAACTTTGCTACTTTCATCCTTGACTGGAAAGGAGTATTTTCTCTCTGCGAAGTTCACCATCTTAGGTAAAGGTCATTCATATACAACGGAAAGGAGGAAAAGGCTGTCTACTCAGTCAGTCAGATCAACTAGTCTTGATCATTTATAGGGTAATAGATACTGGAGGAAGCTGACCTTCACAGCTAAATTTCAAGGAAAATCTGAAGTTGGAGTTAAAGCCAATGGTAATCATGAGTATATGAAAGTAGGTTTGACATTGTCACAAGACTATACATTATCAAATAAAGATAAACAGGAAGCATAAACAGCTGTTGATAGTTTTTTCCCAAAGTCCACACTTGGATTCCGGCTGGGATTAGTGGGATTCATATCATCCTTTTTGATGGACACCTTGGAAATAAAACCACAACATCCTTCCAATTTCTCACACAGCACAACTGAGTGGTTTTTTTTGTTTTGTTTTGTTTTACTGTAACCAGATTCTCCTGGGAAATGTTTGCTTACAAACCTCAGTTGTACAGCTTCTTGCATGGGTGTGCCATAAAGTCTTATTCTTAAGAAGCTAAATATTTGCAAACATTTATTTATTGAACAAATATTAATTGAATTACTGCTGTATGCTAGGGTTTATGCTAGGGACTGGGTTAACAAATATGAAGTAAACAGACATAGTCTGTGTCCTTAGGAATACATCAGAAATACGTGCAAGCATGTGCAGAATTTAGAATTTTTCATTTCTAAGTAAAGTATCATGGAGAGCAATTTAGTTTATTTCATCATTATACAGATGAGGAAAATGAGGTCCCCAAAATGACTTTCCTCACATCACATAGGTAGTAAACAGCAGGAGCAGGGTGGTAATAAGCATCATTGACCTTTATTTAGTGCTATGTGCTAAGTATCTGATAAGTAGATACTTGACATAGGTTACTTTCATAAATGTTCACAAAATCCCTCTGAGATAAGTATTATTTTTGTCTGTATTTTTCTGGATAAGAATACTGAGACCCAAATTCATAGAGCTGGGAAACTGTCGAACTGGGATTCATATCTAGGCTGGATGACTTCAGAAAAAGTAATTCTAAACACGGTCATATATTACATCATTACCCAAAGTTCTTTTATCTCCAATATTCAACAAGTCTTATCCATTTAAAAGTATTGCATTTAAATTTCACAGCCACTTGTCACCAATTGGTCTAACACTTGCTAGTATTCATAGAAAGGGAAAAATGTACCTGATTTATGAAGTGATGGTGATAGAAGAACCATCTGTTTGCATTTAAGCCAGTAGTGGCCATTAGAAGATCAAAATAGGTTTGAGATTCTCAAAAAGAATATAAAATATTGTTTTCTGGTAGTTCACAATATTGCATGTTCATGTGGGAATGATACATGAAGATAGAAAATTATTATTCTTTACAATATATGTTTAAACAGAGCTGATTTCTTGTTAAGATAAGTGTCCTTCATTTTCTTAGATGCCCTGAGGCCCTGGAAAGGCCCTAACAATATTCAACTCATAATTTTCTCTTATTTGCCTTAAAGAAGTCCTACGAAATGATATCAGTTTCAGGCTCTGCAAAGCTTACATGTACCCCTGCTTTATCCCCAATATAGAAGATTGCCTCAAGATTCTAGAAACAGTAAAATCTGAGTTTATTAACTCTGGTTTTTCCATTTGCTAACTGAGAGATTTGGGGTAACATATTTATTTCTTAGAACCTCTATTTTTATATCTACTGAATAGACATATATACTCTTGGCAGTGTGTGGCTATTGGAGAAGAAAAGTGGCTATGTTCATCCAGCAACAAGAGCAGAATGTTAATAAATGTTGACTCAATACCCTTTGTTCTCTTGAGAATTACATTCATTTACAATAACAACACCTCAAAAACTGTCCAAAATGAGTAAGGGCCCATTTTTTCTCACTTAATAAGAAGTATGGAGACCCAGACTCGTATCTTTCTCTTTAGCCTTCCTTAGTACAGACTCCATCTTCATAGTCACCAAATGGTTCTATTCCAGATACTGAATAGGGGAATATAAGGTATGCCAGCTGCACCTATCTCTTTATATCAGGAAGATAAAAACAGTTTCAGACATTCCATTGTATAGGGATAGGGATCATGTACAGCTAATATGTGGTAACTCCATTCTTATTTCCAGGGATGCCTGGTACCATGGTATTAACACTTACTCAGGAAAGCGATGAAATGCACTAGTTAGTGACTTATAATGCCCTTCTCTATGCCCAACACTCCCACGCCTGCTTGTCTACATTGTTTATGCAAAATGTATAGATTGGTGATCCACATCAGGTATACCTGGGTCCAGCCTGGTTTCAGTTACTTGACTAGTGGGTTATAAAAAACTTCCTCAGTAAACTTGTGCCTTAGTTTTCTCGAGAGAAAGGTATTCCATGTGTATCTTAGTGGTTTATGATTTGTTGAGTAAGTGCTTCCTGGAGGCTAGGAAGCTGGGCCTGCATGTCTCAGATTGCTCTGATGTTTGCTGGTGTTTTCTGTCTCCTGCTATATTGCATCCTTTCTCTTTAAAAAAAAATGTATATACATATACACTATATATATCTTTAAATATATTTATATCTTTAAAGATAAATAATTATCTCTATATATAATCTGTATTATATATGGATTAGATATATACATATACAGATGCAAAATAGATACATATATAGAGATATATAGTCTTATTATTTATATATATCTATAATGTATATATAAACTATTGTGAGTTGTTTTAATTGTCCTGCCCTGTGTAAATACTGAACCCACCCAATAAATTTCTGCAAATATCTCATTGGTGAGACATAAATCACATGGCAATCCCAGCTCTAAGGGGTCCAGGGAAGTTGGGATTTTTAACTGATAACATCTCTTAAGCAAAATTTGATTAATGTATGGACATGAGAAAAGGACAAGTCATTTGTCTAACACAGGGGTTCTCAAACTTTAACTGATATCAGGATCACAGATTTGCAGGCCCCATCTCCAGAGTTTCTGTTCAGTGAAACTGGAGAAGGACCTGAGAATTTACATTTTAACAACTTCCCACATGATTGCTGATGCTGCTGTTCTGGGGTTCATACTTTAAGACCCATTTACTAGTTTCACTTTTTCTTTGACAGCTTCTGCTAGAGTAAATTTTATAGCCTAAACAAAGCAGCAAATAAATGAAACTAATGTAAAACCTGGATAGGGTTCACTTCTATTTTCCTGGGGAAAGTATGCTTATGTATATATGTGACTTCATTCCATTGGCTTTATTTGGTCGGAGGACCAGAGGGGTGCTAATGAAGAGGCTGGATATTTGGCCAAGGTTTCTTAAACCCATCTCAGGAGTGAAGACCGAGTCACGTGTAACAACCGCCATACAAAATAACATGGAGGGAAAGCGACAGATGAATCTTAGGGACAGCCAGTACTGAAAATGTCATTTTTCACATAGAAAATATGACCAGAGAGACCATGTGTTCAAAAAGCCACCAAACTAGAGTAACAGGGAAAGGAGGACAGTGGTGTTGTTAAAAGAGCTGTTGAGAATGGATACTCACAGCTTTGCATCCAGACTCTTCCATTTGCTTCAGTAGAAAGAATGTTTAGACTCTGATGTTGTCACAGTAAAGAACGTCAGGGTTTCCTAACAAGCCACGGGAACAAGTCACTAGACCAAAAGACTGCTTCATTCAAGACATGTCTGACCTGTCTCTGCTCTCCTGAGGAATAACAGCCCATTTCCTATCTCTTGTTTGACACAGGCCTAAAATTCCTTATCCACAATTTCTAAATCCAAACTTTAAAAACCAAAAGTTTATAAGTCATTGGTGGTGAAACTTGCCCTGATCTGAACTCATTCATCAACAATGTCCAACCTAAGTTGACTATTCATAATTTTAGTAATGCTCTTATTTGATGTGAGAAGCTACACATTTCATGACAAAGAAATTAACTGACTTGATTATGAGGCACTACTCAGACATGCTGCAGGAATTTTGCATAATCTATGGAGTATGAATCAGATTACCTTTCAAAAATAAGAAACTCCGAAATCTAAAATGCATCTGACTCCAGGGTTTTTAATAAGGTGTTGTGGACATAACTTGTGATTTGCTTGTTTGTCCTGGTTCTCATTTTTCATGAATCGTCCTGCCACAGCCTTGCTGCAGCCCTCCAACTACATTTTATGAAGCACTCTTTTTAACACACCCAGATGTTCTTAAGTTCTCCAGCAACTGGAGTTCTGATGCCATTAGCCCTGAACTGAATCATATCTTGAACTCAGTAGAAAGTCTTGCTAATGAAGTCCTTTCTCATTGGACTGACAGTCAAGAGAGGAAGTTTCAACAACCTGCCTCTACTGCTTACTCGGAAAAAATCCAACTTAAGAGTTTAAGCCTTCAGTTTCTCTCCTTAGACAGCAGCATGCAGTGTATTCTCTTTATGTATACAGAGAAGAAGCCAAAGCTCAAGACAATTATTCAAGTTCCTACATTACTACCCCAATGTGATTCTAAGACACAATGCTGTAAACTCCTTGAGGCAAGAAATGGAATATGCCATTTGTCCAATCAGTCCAATCTTCTGCAAAGCCCTGTAAAAATGAAAATGCATGAACCTTTGTCCAAAATTTAAGAATTCCAAGATATCAATAGCAGAGTATAATTCAAGTGTAAGGCCCTGTGCAACAGTACAAGTCAGCTACCCTTGAAGCCAGCACTGTTTCTCTATTTTCCACAGCACCTACATCGTATGACTTGACAAAATATTATTATAATTGAATGCCATCAACAACAATCAACAAAAGATAATGCCAAGCAGCAACATCCACAAAATGGTATAGAGATGGCTCTACAATATTCTTCCCCAGTTTAGTACTATCCATTAGATAGTCTGCTTAACTTGCAAACTGCTTTTTTATGGGTTGAATCAACACTTCTGTAGCAGGCATATTGCCCAGGAGATGGCAACACTGATAAAAACCTATCTGTGCACAAAACCATTTATTATCTTCAAATCCTTTCCCTCTTTCTGTGCACCAAGTTGTAACATCTTCCAGAAAAAACATTGCCTAACACTTTCTCAGAATACTTTTCTTCAGTTGCACTGTGGATTTCATGATATGTCCATTTGTCATGGTGAGTTTACAGACATTTTGTTATGGAATATTCAGTTTATTCAAGTGCTGCCAATTCATGACATGAAAAGTAAGCCAACCAACCGGTAAGACCAGAGTCTACACAATCATTCCTAATGAGTAGAAAAGCTTGGTCTCATTGTAGCTGAGACAGTAACATTTAATTATCTGGACAAAAGAAAGGGGACAAAAGTATGTAAAATATGAAACAGTGCAGAATTCTAAATTCTCTTTTGTGATGATGGAGTGTTTTCGTTTGTTTGTTTGTTTCTCTCCAACATTTCATCAACTAGGTTTGTGTATGACTTATAGAGAGCTCTATTTAGAAAAAATAAAGACACAGGAAGCAAAGGCAGATAAGCCAGAGACTTGTTTAGTGGGCCTACTTTGTCACCTTCTACAACTCCAAGGACAAGTAGAGGCTCAAGCTTGGAGTACCTTCGAGATAAACAGTTCCAGCTTCCTTGTGTCATGGAGGGAGAATCTGAAGCTCAGAGCAGCTTCCTCCTGCAGTCCTATCCATGCTGGGGACTGGAACGAGACTCCCATCTTGTTCTCTCCTGTAACTCACAGGATAGACAAAGGCTAGGCTTCTACTGTAGCAGTCTTTTTTCTGTCAGAAACAGGGCTGAGATGTCAAGGAAACTTGAAAGCAGATCATATGTCATGGTATTTTGACATGTCTACAAAATACGTTCGAAAGGGTGGTGGACATTAACTGTCATAAGTTCAAACTATTTACTGAATCTGTAAGTAACACTTAACATTGGCTAAATAATTAGCACTCTGCCAGGCACTGAGGCAGTTAACAACAGCAACAAAAAAATGAATAATAAAGTCTTTTCCCACACGAAAGGAGCCAACAGCCAATTTTGAAGATGAAAGTGAGTTCTCACCTGACCCTAAGCTCCTCTGGGGCATGTGCTGTTTGTGTGCCTTTTATCTCTGTGTAGCTGGAGTGATCTTTCTAAAATGAAGAAACTTCACTCGCTTTTCTTGCTCTTAGAATAAATGCCAAATGTTTAATGTCCCTGATGAGGCGTATCACAGTATAGACTAGGGATTGGAAAACTTTATTTGCTTGTTTTGAGACAGGATCTTGCTCTGCTGTCAAGGCTGCAGTGCAATGGCATGATCATAGCTCGCTGTAGCCTCTTCCACCTGGGTTCAAGCAGGGATGGCAAACTTTTGTGTATAGGGCCAGGTAGTAAATGTTTTTGGCTTTGCAGGCCAAATCATCTCTGCAGTAACTATTACAATTTGTCACTGTAGTACTCATGCAGCCATAGACAATTAGCAAATGAACAGGTGAGGCTGTGATCTAATAAAACTCTGCATACAGGCATAGGCAGCAGGAGGATTTGACCTTCAAGCATTGTTTGCTGATCCTTGGTGTAGGTTATGCATCTCAAACTCTATATCTATTAATCATCTCATCTCGGGACCTTGTTTAATACAGATTTAAATACAGTAGGACAGGGATAGAGTCTAAGCTTCTACATTTTCTCTAAATTCACAGCTGACGCTGATGCTGCCTATACAAAGAGTGTATTTTTCCAGCCTCTAAACTTTCTTTTTCACTTCTTCACTTTCTGGTATGGTCTATACACAGCTTCGCCTTCTTATCATGTTTCCTCCTGCCCCAGGGCCTATGTGCATGCTGCTCCTTTGGGCTGAATTGTTCTTATTTTAATCTACTCATTTAAATCTCAGCTTAGGACTCTCTTCTTCAGAAAAGATGTTCCAGACTACATCAAGCATATCCCTTATATACACTCATTTTTCCTGATTTGCTTGCCATCAAAGTGATTCTCATATTTGTAATTTTATATTTACTTGTGTCAGTCCTTATTAATATTTATCTCTCCTCTTAAGTGCTTGAGAGGAGATAATATACCAATTTTGCTTATTATTTTACACTGTCTATTTAGCACTGTTCCTGGATGAGTTGTTGCTCAATAAATATTGAATGAATCAGTAAGTTAATTGATCAATCTTCATTTTCCAGTCTCATTTTCGAGACTCATAGTAGACAGACGCTCAGTAAAGATTGTTGAATAACTTCTAAAAATTTTGGAAATTAGAAAATTTTTAAAAGTTGGAAAACTTTTAAAGACTCCTTTACTGTCCCTCATTCTATTCTCTTCTCTTGTTATCTCTCCCTACATGAGCAATGTCCAGTAGAACTCGGACTATTATTCTATGATGGTGGGAATTTCTGTGCTATTCAGTATAATAGCCACATGTGGCTATTGAGCAAGAAGATAATAGCAGCTTAAAACAATAGCCAAGGAAGGTAGAGTCAAGTAATGTTTGGTTCCCTATAGAAACTAAAAATAACATCGTAACTACATCTCTGAGTTGCTTTTCAGAAACCTGTGTCCTCACCAGACAGATCTGCTGAAACAGAGACTTCAGATAAGGGGAAACTGAGGACAGAATTTTGACCCCCATTCTTTGTTCCTCCTGAGGAGCCTGGAGGAGGTCACACCCACTAGCCAGAGTTAACATTCTTTTCTGCTGATCCCACACTTTCAGACAAAGCTTCACCTCCTTAGCCAACAGCAAATAGAAAATCTTTGAATCCACGTATGACCTATGGACCCCCAGCTTCACGATGTCTCGCCTTTTTAGGTCAAACTAATGTATAGCCTCTATGTATTGATTTATGACTTTGCCTGTAAACTCTGCCTCCCCACCTTAAAAACCTCTTACCTGTAAGTCATCAGGAAGTTTGGGACTTAAGTGTTCACTGCCCAATTCTCTTTGCTAGGTGCCCTGCAATAAATGTCTCACTCTCTCTTGCTACTACCTTGATGTCAGTGTTTGGCTTTGCTGTGCTGGACAGGAGGCCCCTAGTTCGATTTAGTAACACTATACAGGTACTATATTCAGTGAGCTACTACTGTGTGTCTATCTCCTTCCATTAAACTGGATGTCTTAAAGGACTATGCCTGATTTGACTCTGTTCCTCTTGCATAAATCTTGGCACATTGCAAATGCTAAACAAACATTTGTGGAGTTGCAAACCCAGTAGAAGGATGGAATGAGGAGGATCTGGAGCTGATTGGCATTCAAAACACAAATCACCTACCCTGTTTTTAGCCTCCACCTTTTTAAAATCCAGTGTTGCCTAATGTTTCAGAACATGAATATGCCTCTGGCTTTTTTTTTTTTTAATTCTTTAACTCAGGTATTTTTTTGTTTGTTTGTTTTCATCTGCTGGTAGAGCTCAACATGAAAATTGAATGAGGAAGAAATAATTTCCAAAGGCTGGGCACAGTGGCTTATGCCTGTAATCCCAGAACTTTGGGGAGGCAAAGGCAGGAGGATCACTTAAGCCCATGAATTTGAGACCAGCCTGGGCAAAATAGGAAGACTCCATCTAGAGAGAGAGAGAGAGAGAGAGATTTCTAAAATATTTGTTACTAAATGTAACCCAAGCCAACAAAGTTGCAGATAAAGTCCTTCCTTTGGGGTTCTCCACTCTTCTCCGTGTTGTTCTCCTTCTGTCTTACTGCTTTAATTTCTTCCCAGTTTGCATGCCTCCATTTTGTTCTATATGTTTCAAGTTAACTAAGGACCTTTCTTTCCTACAGAAAACAGCCTGTTATATGTTCCTTATAATGTAGAAAGTAATGAATGATACACTAAAAAGAGCACTGGTACTTGGCTTCCAAAGACTTCTTTTCTACCCAGACTTTGTTCATAATTGATGTTGCAAATGTTTCTCCTCCCCTCTGTGCCCCATGAAAATATTGATCTTCATGGTTTTACGTCTGATATCCCAAAATTCTGTTACTATTATGTCATCACCCTTAAGAACTTCATTTTTAAACAGTATATGAATTTAAAGGAGAATATTGAAGGATGACAATACTGTATAATAAGGCATGACTCCCCCATGATTGGAGGATCCATGATAAAGGCCCTTCCTTTGTGTTAGTAATACAGAGATAAGTGGCCCCTGCCCTATGAAAGGACATAGTCTCATGAAAAACTGATATTTGGAGAAGACTGAATCTAACCAAGATTGGTAAATTAATTTTATATCCCTTGTCAATTTCAATCTATTGGTAATGTCCACCTGAAGAATTGTTTTGGCCCTTCAGGATAGAATGCTGTGATTAACAGGTCATGCCTTATATGCACATGGAAGATGATACAATTGTTCAAGCACCACCTATTTGCTATCCCTACTCTGATACCTTAGATCACATCATGTAATGACCATCTCTTTACATTTGTTTTCCGTTTCTTCCCCTCTCTTTATATTCGTTTCTCATCTCTTTGTATTAGTTTTCTGTTTTGGTCCATTAGGGCTACTGTAGCAGAGTAGTAGACTGGGTGGCTTATAAACAGCAGAAATTTATTGCTCACAGTTCTGTAGACTGCCATGTTCAGGGTCAAGGCTCTGGAAGATTCCATGCCTGGTTAAGGTGTCACTTTTTGTTTGTACAGGGCCTTCTTTTTGCTGTGTCTTCACATAGAGGCAGAAGGGACAAGGAAACTCTCTAGGGTCTCTTTTATAAGGACACTAATCCCATCATGCAGGCTCTAAAAGCTCCTACTTCCCAATATCATCACACTGGGGATTTGAATTGGCAGGAGGTACAGACATTGAGTTGATAGCATTTCCCTTCTTATGTACTAGGCTTCATCTCCTCAAACCTTATCTCTTAACTGTGTGATGATGTTAATAGCACCTATTTTGAGGGATTATGTGAAGATTAAGTTAGATAATATAAACAAAGCAACAAGCACAGAGTTGGACACACAATAAATTGTCTTAATTTGTTAGGACTACTATAACAAAAGACTATAGACTGGGTAACTTACAAACAACAGAAAGTTATTTCTCATAGCTCTGGAGGCTAGGAAGTTCAAGATCAAGGCACTGGAAGATTTGGTGTCTATGAGGACTTGCATTCTCATAGACGGAGTTTTCTTACTCTGTCCACACATGGTGGGGGGGCACGGTAGCTCTCTGGGGAATCTTTTATAGGAGCACTAATCTCATTCTTGAAAACTCCACTCTAATGACCTAATCATCACTCCCCCCCAAAAGGGCCCACATCCTAACACCATCACCTTGGGGGTTACTATTTCAACACAGAATTTTGAGGAAGCCCAAACATTTAGACAATAGTACAGATGTTCATTACCACCTAGATGAGTAGTTTCCTATGTGTATGTAGGGAATATGTTCTTCCTAGGTGACATCTGCAATGATTGGAGACATTTTTGATTGTCACAACTTGGAGAGGCAAATTACTGGCATCTAGTCTGTATAACCTAAGAATGTTGCTAAACAGTCTTACAAAGAACAGTATAGCTCCTCACAAAAAAGAAGTATCAATCCCAAAATGTCAGTAGTGATAGAACAATGCTGAAGCAAATTTTATATATGAGACATTAACTATCGCTAACTTCTTAAACCAAATTTCTGTTTTCTTAAAGTTGAAATTCACGAGAGTGAAGAAAAGTTTATTGTTGCTCAGGTAAAACACTGCATCAGTCAAAATAGAAAATAAAGTCATCTTTTCTCCCTTCTTCCTACCATCCTTACTATTCCCCTCTGTCACTCCCTTTTTTTTTTCCCTTCTATTTCCTGTTTCTCAAAACTCTGTAAAGATGGCTACCAGGTGCAAGCAAAGATTTGCAAAGAGGATAAAGACACATAATTTGCATTTCAAAATTTATGCTCTTGCAACAGGCGGCAAGCTGATTTTCTCTAGTGACATATGCACTCCATAGGCAGAAATTATTGTTGTCAGAATAACTGAGCTAAAGTATTAGGATATTTGCCTAAACTCGAAGAGCTTGTCATATAAATTGCTGCTGAGTAGAGGTTGCATATGGGATTAGAACCTACCTTTGGAGGGGTGATTTGTCAGCCACGGCATCAGAACTAGCATAGTAAATAATACTAAGATGAAATGAGCTACATTCTCAGAAATGCCGTATTTTATGTTGCAATGGGCAGTCAGGGAACAAGAGATAAGTAATGGCTGCTGCCTGCATTCTCAGGATCCTACCCAACCATCACTGCCACAGTCACAGGCAGTGTGTGCCAGCATGAGGGCTGGTCGTGCCCTGGCATGCTTCATGGACTCTGCGTATGTACTTGTGAATCACAGTAGCATGCCAGGGAATAAGCAAACTACAAAACAGCACTCGTGGGTCTTCGAAAAAGCAACAAAAATCCATAACGCCATAAGGGCTGTTGAAAGAGGTAAGCTAATTTCAAATGGGTAGGATTAGGGAGAACTTCTGTGAAGGCACATTTGAATTAAGGATTAAAATACAAGTAGAATCTAGATAAGGACTTCTTAACTTGAAGTCCATTTTTAGATGAAACTGGATGGGAAACAAATTACATCCCTATTTCCACCAACTTCTACCTGACATTTAGCATTTCCTTCAGTTACTAATGTAAGCCACACACATAGAAGTGTTAACAGAACCTGTGATTTTGTCACCTATAGAAATCTCAGATATTCTCATATTATGTTATCACTATTGCATATAATTGAAATATTATTTATGCTCATCACTTCTTTAAATGACAGCAATTATTAGACAAAGTATTGGATTTCATATACTACATCCACTAAAATAGCATATATCATATCACAAATTGAGGTTTTTTTAATTTTGTTAACTGTTTAAAAATACAATTTTTGTGTGTGAATTTTTAGATTTTATATTATAAATTTTAAAGTCTTTTTGACAAGAGATGAATACACTTCACCAGTTGCCGGGTAGATTCATGGTACAGAAAAAGCTAAGAACCCATGATAAGACAAATAGAAGCTGGGGTGGACTCCTGTGTCGAAGCAACACAAGCAAAGGTATAGACATTTGACTACATGACTTGTTTGAGAATGACAAGAATGAGATCTAAAAATTTTACAGTGCTTTATCATAGGTCAGATACTGTTCTGTGTTGGTTAATTTAATTCATACAAACAACCATATGAGGGTACTATAATTATTTTCCTCATTTTACAGATGAGAAAACTGCAACAAAGAGAGCTTAAGTGACTTTCCAGTAACCACACAACATGAAAGAGGTGCAGATGACAAGTTGACTTGATGGCAAGCTAATTACAGCTAGATTATACTACTGCCCAATAATAACAACAGCAATTATAGTAACTAAAGCAATCATTTGCTGAGCACTGTGTAGGCCTCAGCTAATGTACTATAGTTTTATAGGCATCATCTAGTTTAATACTTACAGTAATTCTGAATAGTTATTATTTCCTTATAGAACCTGGGTTTTAGAGAAGCTATGAGATTTGCCCACTTACAGAACCTGGGTTTTAGAGAAGCTATGAGATTTGCCCAGATGAGATAATTACTGGATACCTGAGCCAAAATAGGAATTCAGCCCTATATGATGTCAAGCCTGGGCTTTTAATGTCTGTACCAAACTATATGGCAGTGGAGATCAGAATCCCATAGCGTAGCATATGCACCACGTGACCTTAAAGCCGGAATGTAGATGGCCTTTTGAATGCCATGCCAGGAAGTTTGGTTTCAGTATGTGGCAATGGGGAGTTATTGGTGACATTTGAGCAGAAAACCAACATTATGTAATCTCCATTTTAGGTGAATCACTGTGGCAACAACATAGAGAATGAATTTAGAGGAGAAAATAGAGGCAATGACCAGTCAGCAGTCATTAGAACACATATCCTAGATGAAGTTAACTATAGGAATAAATAGGAAAGACCTGGTATATATTAGACATCATGGGGGTGAGTGAGATGTCAAAGATCCCCCATCACATGTCCATCCAGAACAATTAGGATGAAGGTGGAACTGCTAACTTAAGCAAGAAACTTGGGGCAAGGAGAGTAAAAACTTAATTAGTTCTTCAAACATATTGAGTTGAGGCACCCATGAAATACCCTGGTGGGTATACTGAACTGAAAGTTGGAAATTTGAGTGTAGTTCTCCACACTAAGATGTAGTTTGGTCTTTGGGGGATGCTCTTGCATTTCAGAACTAGACCAAAGACATGGAACCAATGTTAAGAGCTGAGAAATGGATCGAGAAGTACATGACATAGAAATCAGGAGAGAAAATTGCTCTTACTAGTGGAAGAAGATAGCAGAAACAAATGAAAGAGTAATAAAACACTGAAATTGATCTCCTAGGAAGATTTAGTATTTCCTTTTCTGGAGACCTGTTAAAGCAGGTAAAAGTTGGCTTCTTCTTGTACTTATTTAAGTTCAGATTTACATAGAGACAGAGGAATGGAAAAAATTATATTACTAGGTCCCATCTGGCTCATTCACAGACTGGAAGTTCTATGATAAGTAATGAGAGGAATATTTGGGTGTCCAGGTTCAAGGAGTAGAGGTGAAGGCTGTGATAAGTTATCTAAGAAATCTGATTTTTAATTGGAAAACTGGAATGATGTGTGTGGTGTGTGTGTGTGTGTGAGAGAGAGAGAGAGAGAGAGAGAGAGAAAGAGAGAGAGAGAGTGAGTTTTGGGAGTTGGAGACAGGATTACTAAATAAAAGATTTAAAATCAACCTAGAATTGTTCACGATGTACATGTTGCTACAGCATTGTCTAAACCCTGGAAACAACTAGCAGAGGTATTTAAACCATGACAATTTAAAAAAGAACCTGAATATGAATGTGGCAATATTATAAAGAGCTATAGATCTTTAGGAGGAATGGAAAAATATAGAGTGATGGATAATAAACTAGTCAAGCAGGTGAATCATTTTAAATACCTGAAAAATCTCATTAGTCCAGGAGGGGAAAGAATTCTGAAACTAAGAGATTAAAATTTATCACAATAAAGAACATTAAAGAAGATTTATAATATACTCACAAAGCCGATTATTAAATTTGGCAGAGAAACTTGGGTATGGAAAGGAGACGATAAAAAGACAATATGGTAGAAGCTGTTGAAATGAAATCTCTCCTTTTACTTGAGGTTTGAATGAGATTTTAATTGTGAAAATATGCAGGGCAGTAAATATTAATAATAAGTGACCAGAATTTACTTTTACAAAAAAAAGAGAAAGATAAACGAGAAACCACAAGGAGAGAATGAAAAAAGTCCAAAACTGCGATTAAGTAATCAGTAGAAGAAACGAGGTAGAAATCATTACATGGACAGGGACCATGGAATTCCAGCTATTTCAAGCCAAATAGGCCATGCCAGATGATAGCCTGCTCATCCAAATATGGGCCCCCATCAATGCAAAGGGCCAACACTAGTCCTCTTGTTGCCTGACTCAATTACAAATCTTAATTACCAGTAACAGAAAAATGAATCCACTTTGAAGAAAGCAGAAATGTCTTGACTTCTGAACCTGCATGTTCCACAGTTAACAGTGTATTTAAACTCAGCTTTAGACAATGGGTCAAATGATTTCTCAAGAATCCATTCACTTCGTCTCTGAGATCAGCTCTGCTCTCCTCCTCAGGTGATTTCTTTCTCACACAGGCTCTCTCCTCCTGGTCTCAAAGTGGCTGCCACAGTTTCAAACCTTACCTTCTCTCAGTTTTCCCACCAGTGAGATAAAGCACTGCTCTCCCCACAATGGTCAACCTTGGGTCTGATGCTCATAGGTCGCACTTGGGTCATCTACCTATCACAAACCAATTGGTGTAGTCAAGGGAATGAGATACTGTAATTGACTTAAGACAATCTAGGTCACCCCTGGGGTGGAGGGTATTGATGGACGTTAAATCACATAAGTTGAGAGTGGGTGAGAGGTGGTTCCCTGTAAAAAGCAAGGGATAGTTTTCCCACCAAAAAGGGGAGGAATTGTAAAAATAATAAACTTTCACTATAATCACAAGTCATACCTTTTATCTCATTTAAGCTTTTGGTGCTACAGTTGTAATCCATTTCACTTTGTTTTGATCAGTAGAAATATCAAATACATATTATTAGGCAAAAAATTCCCATTGTTACAATGGAAAAAAGGCTTTTCGCATTTTATATTGGTGGTCTGCTTAGCTAACAATAATTCTAATTATTGCTGATGAGCTGTTCTTGTCTTCTTTCTTTTTTTTTTTTTGAGTTGAAGTCTCGTTCTGTTGCCCAGACTGGAGTACAGTGGCACGCCCCCGGCCACCGCAGCCTCTGCCTCAGCCTTCCAAGTAGCTGGAACTACAGGCGTGCACTACCACACCCAGCTAATTTTTGGTTTATTGTAGAGACAAGGTCTCACCAAGTTGGGTCTCGGACCTGCGGGCTCAGGCAATCCACTCGCCTCAGCCTCCCAAAGTTCTGGGATTACAGGCTGAGCCACCGAGCCTGGCTGTTCTTGTCTTCTTTCAAACAACTTAAAGAAAATGATGGTAGAATATATTTTTTATAGAGAGAAAGTGATCTGCCCATACAGTCATAGGGGTATTGAATGTTGAATGCATTAAGAGCTGTTGTGTTTTGTTTTTGTTTTTGTTTTTGTTTTGGTACTGCTGGTCATCATCTAAGCCTCTCTACTTTGAGGTGTCAGCCAGTTACTCCAGTCTCAGGAAGGAAGGTCTGAACATATTAACTACAATCTTTTAGACCTTGGTGCAATTAACACTGTTGAGAACAGCTAATCACTTGGAAAATAACTGAGGAGGGAGGGAACATTGCAGGGGTTTTGTGCAGTACACAGCAAAGCACTACAGACTCATTTTTTAAAAGTCCATAGAATGTGATTAACGTACAGAAGAAAGAAGTCAAGAGAGCTGGACCTGCTGCTTCTTAGATGTAGGTATCTGAACACATTAAACTATTCTTTGTAATTGAGGAAGAAAATTTAAACTCTCTTGCTACATTATATTTTCATAGTGTATAATTACAAATGCCAACCCAGATGCAGCAAAGACTTCTCTTGAATATATTAAGGTGAAATCACACATCTCTGGGGGAGAAGAAAGCAAGAGAGGCAGATTGCATTGTGTCATCCATCAGGCTGGGGCAGTTCTTTGCATAGAGAGTGAAGAAAAGGGAATACATGCATATGGAAAGGTCGCTAAGCATGAAGATAAATATCAAGGGTGGCATTTTGATCTCTCTGCTCAGCCTCACCATCTCTCATCCCACACCCCACCTTATTTGCCTAAGAAAAATTCTGCACAAAGTAGCTAAAACCGAGGAGTCATTCCAAAATATGCTTATTCATAAAAAACAAGATCTGATTGCTTTGAGGTTTATTTAAAATATGCGGAAAAAAAGTTACCAAAAAACTCAAAAACAAAAACCACTCTTTCTGTTTTTTCTTACATTTTATTGTAAGAGTTTTCAAATACAAAATGAATTGCCATTCTGTGTGCCACAAATGAAAATCTTTCACGAGAATGTATTCAAGGAACTCAGCAAATCATGTCATATAAATAAGCAAGCAAGATGCTGCCTCAGAAATATATAAATCAGTTCTTTGTCAGTTTCTACAAGCAAATGAGAGATATTCAGGATCACAATATTCCATGGGTATCTCCCACAGGTGTTGAAGGAAGCACTGAAGCACATTCATTAATTTGCGGAAAGAATATTAGTTGATGCCTATTATGTACCAGACATGTTCTTTTTGCCTCCATGTATTATTTCATTCTATCCTTGTTTTGTCTTTATTCAATGGTAAAGAAAATGGGAGCTCAGAGAGGTGAAATAACTCAACCAAGTTTAGAAACACAGTGTTAGAGCTGGTTTGGGGCCACTGTCTGTTGGATTTCAAAGCTCGTATTATTTCCAGTATGCCATGTTGTCCTCTGTGGAATGCATACAAGTTGACCTTCCCACTGTGATGCTAGGGATCCATGCTGATGATATCTGGATCTCAGGGCCCTCTTATGGCACAGAATCAGCTAAAGCAAAGGGGCTGTTCCAGGGCCTCCAGTCCCACTATATCAGCATTGTTTGCATCTAGAATCATATCAAGAAGAGAATGGTCTTCCTGCAGGAAGAAGTGTCATGATCCAGGAAAGGATAGGTCTGAAGGGGGCACCAAAATTTCCCCTGGACTCACTCTCAGGAATAAAAACAGAGAGCCAAAAGTTGATGAAATATCTACCTTAGAAAGACAGTCTGAATCACAGACCGGCTCATGACTTAAGAAATGGTTGGAGATTTACAGAATTTGTTCCTTCTTTTTGCTTCTTCTTTATGTTATCTCTTTGCTGTTCATTTTAGCCTAGTGATTAGAAATAAGCACCCTGAAACCAAGGGGTACATAGTGGGAGACACAGGAATATGATTACCTGAGAAATGAGGGATGGTAGGGCTATGAAATGGCATTCACCTCCACAGCCTGTCCTAGGGAGAGTGTAGTAATTTAAAAATACAATCATGCATCGCTTAATGATGGGGACACATTCTGAAAACTGCATTGTTAGGTAATTCTGTCATTGTGGGAATATGGTAGAGTGTACTTATACAAACATAATTGATATAGCCTTCTTCACACCTAGACTATGTGGTATGACTTAATGATCACAAGCTACACACGTGTACAGCATATGGCTATACTGAACACTGTATAATTGCAACACAAGAGTAAATATTTATATATATAAGCACAGAAAAGAACAAAAACAAAGTATTAAAAAATGATAAACCTTGATAGGTCACTTTCGAAAGGAGCTTGCTGGACTGTAGAGTACCCTGAGTCAGTCAGTGGTGAGTGAATGTGAAGGTCTAGGGCATTATTGGAGACTACTGTAGTATTTATAAACACTATACACTTAAGCAAAATGAAATTTATTTTAAATTGTTTTCTTTCTTCACTAATAAATTAGCCTTAGCTTACTGTAATTTTTACTCTATAAACTGTTTGATTTTTTCAACTTTTGACTTTTTTGTTATATTACGTAGCTTAAAACACAAGCACATTATATAGCTCTACAAAAGAATTTTCTTTCTTTATAATTTAATTCTATAAGCTTTTTTATTTTTTTATTTTAAAAATGTGGGGAACAATTCAGGATTAAGTATGCAAGGGAATTTGGTCATGGTACACGTAAAGTTTGTGCCTCCCTTTGGTCCCCATTTTGCCTAGTTTGGGATCAGGTACCCTTACTGATGTTATATACTCCCTACCTCCCCTGGCAGTATCCTACAACTGCCAATTCCTTTCTTACAGTATTATGATAGATGTTCAGGGTCCACTTATGAGTGAGAACATGTGGTACTCAATTTTTTTTTTCTGTGATAGATCACTGAGTATTATATCCATCCAAGTTGTTGGAAAGTTCATAGTTTTGTCCCTTGTGGCTGTATAAGATCCATTGTGTATATATACCACATATTTTGATTCAGTTCAGTTTTTATGGGCAGCACGGTTGGTTCCTTGTTTTTGCTATTGTGAATAATGCTGCAGTAAACACGTGTGTGCCAGTATCTTTTTTATAGAATGATTTGAGTTCCTCCGGGTATATTCCCAGAAGGAGGTTACTGTGTCATGTGGAAGGTCGACTTTTAGATTTTTTTGGAATCACCACACTGTTTTCCACAGAGGTTGTACTAGTTTACACTCCCACCACCAGTGTAGAAGCATTCCCTATTCCCCGCATCCTCTCCAGCATTTTGCTGGAGACCTGTTGTTTTTTGAGTTATTGGTAATGGCCATCCTGACAGGTGGTAACTCAGTGTGGTTTTAATTTGCATTTCTATGAAGATTAGTGAGGCTGAGCATTTTTCCATGTATCTATTGGCTGTTTATATCTCTTCTTTGAGAAGTGTCTATTCATATATTTCCCCTTTATTTAGTAGGGCTGCTTGTTTTATCCTTTCAGCACATTTGAGTTCCTTATAGATCCTGGATGTTAGGCCTTTGTCAGATATACTTGGCAAATATTTTTTTTCCCCATTCTGTGGACTGTCTCTCTGCTCTTTTAATGTTTTATTTTGCTTTGCAGAAGCTTTTCAGTTTGATGAGGTCCCACTTGTCTATCTTATCGCTTATGGCATGGGCTTTTAGAGTTTTGATCAGGAATTGGTTGCCTATTCCAATTCTTGTAAGGGTGCCTCCTGTATTTTCTAAGATTCTTATAGTTTGAAGTTTTTCATTTAGGTATTTGATTCATTTAGAGTTGATTTTTGTGTATGGTGATAGGTAAGGGTCCTGTTTCAGTCTTCTGCTTGTGGTCAGCCAGTTTTCCCAGGATCACTTATTGAATAAGTTCTCTCTGCAGTGGTTGTTGGTGGTTGTTGTCAAAGAAGAGTTGGTTGAGAAACTGAGGTTTTGTTTTCGGAATCTCTATCCTATGCCATTGGTCTATATGCCTTTTCTTGTACCAATACCAGCCTGTCTTGATAATTGTAGCATTATAATAAAGTTTAATGTCTAGAAGTATGATACCTCCCACTTTGTTTCTTTTGCTGAGGATTGTTTTGGCTATTCGTGATTGTTTATTTTTTCATATGAATTTCTGTATTGTCATTTCCAGCTCTGAAAAGAATGATGTTGGTAATTTAATGGGTATTGCATTGGGCCTGTAGAATGCCTTTGGTAGGATAGACATCTTAACAATGTTGATTCTCCCAATCCATGAGCATGTAATATTTTCCATTTGTGTCATCTTTGATTTCTTTGAGCAGTGTTTTTCAGTTTTCATTGTAAAGTTCTTTCACTTCTCTGGTTAGAAAGTTGCCAAGGTATTTCAGTTTATGTAGTTATTGTGAATGGGATTGTCCTTGTTATTTGGTTCTCCTTTTGTTGGTGGTATGTGTTATATAAGAATGTTACTTTTGCATATTTATTTTGTACCCAGAGACTTTGCCAAAGTCACTTATCAGTGCAAGGAAGTTTTTGGCAGATTCTCTTGGATTTTCAAGGTATAAGATCATATCATCAGCAATAAAAGATAACTTAACTTCTTTTTCTATTTGGATACCCCTGATTTGGTTCTCTTGTTTGATTGCTCTAGTTAGAACTTTCAACACTGTGTTGAAGAGGAGGGGTGAGAGTGGGTAGCCTTGTCTTATTCAGGTTTTCAGGGAAATGCTTCCAATTTCTGTCCATTTAGCAATATGTTAGCTGTGGGTTTATTGTAATTGGCTCTTACTATTTTGAAGTATGTACCCTCTATGTCTATGTATTCAAAGGTTTTTTTCAAAAAGGGATGCTGGATTTTACCAAAAGTTTTTTCATTATCTAATGATATAATTATATGGTTCTTGTCTTTACATCTGTTTATATTTTTAATTTCATTTATGATCTTGTGTATGTTGAACGAGCCCTGCATCCCAAGGATGAAGCCTACTTAGTGATGGTGGATGATTTTTGAGATGTGCTGTTGGATCCAGTTTGCAGAATTTTTTTGAGAATTTTTGCATCTATGTTCATCAGGGATATTGGCCTGTAGTTCTCTTTCTTTGTTGGATCTGTACATGGCTTGGGTATCAGTGTGATGTTAACTTCATAAAATGATTTGAGGAGCGTTCCATCTTTCTTTATTGCCTGGAATACTTTCAATAGAATTGGTATCATCTCCTCCTTGTATGTTTTGTAGAATTCCATAGGAAAACTGGTCCAGGACTTTTTTTTTTGTAGGTAGTTTTCTTTTGATGGAGTTGGTTGTGATTGGTCTACTTTGTATCTCAATGTCTTCTTGTTTCAACATGGGAGGTTGTGTGATGTCAGAAAGTCCTCCATTTTATTTAGGTTTTTGATTTATTTCCATGCTAGTGTACATTGTAATCTCTGATAATCACCTGTATTTCTTTGGGGTCAGTTTTGACTTGATCTTTTGATTTTTAATTGTGCTTATTTGGGCTTCTTACCTCTTTTTTATGGTCATTCATTCAATTTTATGGTCATTCAATCTATGGCCTAGGAGTGATTCAATCTTGTTTATCCTTTCAAAGAACCAGCTTTTTGTTTCATTGATTTTTTTCTGTGTTTTTTTTTTTTTTGTCTTCTATGATCCATATATGGGCTTTTACTTTGATAATCTGGATTCTTCTACTGAAGTTGGAGTTTTAGCAGTCTTGCCTTTCCAGTTCCTTAGGTGATTTGTTAGGCTGTTAACTTGTAATCTATTTTCTTCATATGTGTTGGTAGACGTATAAATTCCCCTCTTAGTATTGATTTCATGGCATCCCAGAGGTTTTGATAAGATGTTTTTTCATTTTCATTTATTTCCAGGAAACTTTTAATTTTTCTTTTGATTTTTTTGTTGCCTCAAGAGTTGTTCAGAATCATGCTGTTTAGTGTTCATGTCTTTGTGAGTTTTGGGGGAATTTTGTTGGTGGTGATATTTATTTTTATTCCATTGTGGTCTGAGAAGGTGCATAGCAGTATTTCAATCTTATGGCATTTGTTTGTGCTTCAGTTATGGCCAAGGATATGGTTGATCTTGGAGTACATTCCTTGTGGTGATTAACAGAATGTTTATTTTGTGGTTTTGGGGTGGAATGTTCTGTGGGTATGCCAAAAGTTCATTTGGTCAAGTATCACATTAAGGTTTCAGATCTCTTTGTTGATTTTCTTTTTTTTTCTTTTTCTTTTTTTTTTTTTTGCTTTGATGATCTATCTAGGGTTGTTAGTGTGGTACTTAAGTCCCCAGTTATGATAGTGTTAATGTCAATATCTTCTTTAGTTTACTTAATAGCTGCTCTATAAAAACCGGTGCTCCTCTTTTGAGTGTATATTTATTTAGGATGAATATTTCTTGTTGATAGATTGAAACTTTTATCATTATGCAGTGTCCTTCTGTATCTTTTAAAAATTTTGATAGCATAAAGCTTGTTTATCTGATATCAAGATCATGACTCCTGTCTTCTTTTGTGATCTGTTCACATGAACTTTTGTTTTCTATCCTCTGTTTTTGAGTCTGCAAGAGTCCTTTGTGGTGAGTTGTGTTTTCTGGAGGCAGCAAATTATTGAGTCTTTTTTTTTTTTGTCCAGTTGGCCAGTCTCTGTCTTTTCAGTGGTGCATTTAGTCCATTCCTGTTCAGACTGATTATTGAAATTTGAGAGTTTGTCCCTGTCATGAAACTCTAATAAAGCTGTTTTGTTTTGTCTTTTGTGTAACCATATGTGTGTGTTTTTTCATTTTTGCAAGTGTGCTGTGTGTTCTGTTGCTTCTGCGTTTGTTTGTGATCTTGGGAAGTATATGGTCTTTCTTTTGTTTCTTTTTTCTTCTGTGTACTGCACCTTTTTAAGCATCTCCTGTAAAGTTGGTCTGGAAGCAGCATGTTCTCTTAGGGATTGGATGTCTGGGAAGGATTTTAATTCTCTATCACTGATGAAGCTTGTCTTGGAACTTCTTGTTTAAAATTGTTTTTCTTTGAGAACATTAAAGATTGGGGTCCAATCCCTTCTGGCCTGCAGTGTTTCTGCAGTTAAGTCTGCAGCAATTCTGATTGGTCTGCCCTGATATGTAGTCTCACTTTTTTCCCTTGCTGCTTTTAGGATTTTTTTCTTTTATATCTACTTTGTGTAGATGAATTGCTATGTGTTTAGGGGCTGGTCTTCTCATAAGATGCACTGCAAGCATTCTCTGAATCTCTGGTCAGATGAGAAAAGTTTTCTTGAATGACCTCAAGGAATGCTTGTTCCAAGGTGTTTTCTATTTCTCTTTCTACTTCATATATTCCAATCAGATGTAGGCGTGGCTTCTTGATAAATTCACAATATCTTGGAGAGTTTCTTCTTAAGCTTTTTTTTTCTACATTTTTAATAGAAGGGTTAATTCTATAATTTGTTCTTTCAGCTCCGAGATTCTTTCTTCTGCTTGCCATTCTTGTCAGTTTGTTATTTATTTCTTGAATGGAGTTCTTTTTTCCTGTTACTTCTAGGTATACTTTCTTGAGTCTGTCCAAGTCTGTTGCAATTTCATTTCGTTTTAGCACTTGCATGTCTTGACTTTTATTTAGTCTATCAAATGATTCTCTGATACCTGTAAGTACTTTCTGGATACCATCATTCTCATAGATAGTCATTGTTTGGGCTCTAGTAGCTGTTCTTTCAGGCACTGGCATTTTGTTGGGGCTCTGAAGGTTACCAGTGATTTTTCATTTTTCATTGTCTTTTTTTTCATTTGTAGCAATTCTCTTATCTTTGCCTTTAATTCTGTTACTCAGTGGGAAATGGAGAAGTAATCACTTCTGATATTTGCTCTACCTTCTTTCTTTCCCTAAGCCAGGGCTCTGGGTTGGTTCAATTACAAAATAGAGGTAGGGTGGACATTGTCCTATCTCTTTATAATTTTGAGCATTTACTAAGGGATGGGAAAGATGTTACAAGGATTCAAAATCTACTGATGGGTCACAATTCTTACTATCTGGTGAATGGACTAGCTAGGACTCACTTTCCATTTCCACACAATATGACCTTACAATGGGTATGCTTGTGTAGCCCCGAGTCCAAGACAGTGTATAAGAGAGAATAGAGAGGGAAGAAGGAGAGAAAAAAGGGAAAGAAGAAGAAAGAGGCAAAAATAAAAACAAAAACCCATAGAGAATGAACAAAGAGAGAGAAATAGAAAAAGGAAAGAAAAGAGAAACCAACAAACAAACAACCACACAAAGCAAACAAACGAGACAAACAAACCAAAACCCTAAAAACCCATTGATAGAGAGTTCTCCATTTTAGTATATCTCTTTGAGATGGGGGAGCTTTCTCTTGTGGTGGGTCCTGCAACTGCAGATCTGTTACAGCAGGTTCCCTCTGCATTGTTGAATCTTAAGATGGTAGAATCTTTACCCTCTGCTACCTGCAATTAATAGCCACCGCTTGCCCACAAGGGGGTTGGAAGGGTGCAATAACTTGACTCAGTATCTTTCCAGGTCTCTCCCCCTTCCTTCCTCTCCCAGCATGGTCACAGCTCCCAGTGCCTCCAGTTCACAGCAAGGGAATGGGGCTTCCAGTCTCTGCCCTGCCCTCCTGATCTCTTTCACTCATTGTTGGGGTGGGGAGGTCAGCTAGCCATTCACCAGCCTCCTGCTAGGTCAGATCCACTGTATGCATCTATCACTGAGCAGTTGGCTTAGAGCAGGGGATGGGTCATCTGGGGTGCTGCATCCACTGTTACCCATCAGGGTTTGCACACTGGGGTCAATGCTCTCTGAGTTCATAAAAAGCCACCCTAAAGCAATGTAGAGATCACCCCTGGTCTTAAGATGCAGGTCTGCTCTTCCACAGAGGCCACTCTGGAGCACTTCTCTGATTTTAGAGTGGTTGCTCAGTTTCTCCACAGACTGCTGTTCTGGCTGCAAAGGGGGGTTGGAAGAGATAGCTCCCTCCCCAGCAAGTACCACAGTCTCCAGATCTCAGGTCCTGGTGGCAGCACTGTGCAGTCTATCCTTGCACTGGTGGTAGCGGCAGCAAGTCCAGATTCAGGGTGGCTTCTCCCCACTGCTTCTTCAGGACTTTGTGCCCCCTCCACAGCCCTCACTGCTACTGTCTGGCCCAATGCTGCAGGGATGAAAATGACAGTCACTCCAGCAACTTCTTCCCAGGAAAAGCTTTGCTGATTTTATAAAATGGCCCTCCCTTTTTTTAATTTTTAAAATTTTTTAGTTTTCATTTTTAAAATTTTTAGTTGTTTTATTAAAAACTAAAACACAAACTCACACATTAGCCTAGATCTACACAACGTCAGGATCATCAATATCTCTGTCTTCTACCTTCACATCTTCTCCTACTGGAAGGTGTTCAGAGGCAATAACACACATGGAGCTCTCATCTCCTATAATAACAATGACATTTTCTGGAATACCTCTGAAGGACCTGCCTTAGGTTGTTTTACAGTTGACTCTTCTTTTTTAATAAGTAGAAGGAATACACACTAAAATAACAGTAAATATATAATATAGTAAATAAATAAACAAATCAGTCACATAGTTGTTTATTACTATTATCTAGTATCATGTATTATACATAATTGTATGTGCTAGACTTTTATGTGACTAGTAGAACAGACTGGTTTACACCAGCATCTCCACAAATATATTGGTAACGTTTTACACTACGATGTTATGATGGCTACAATGCAACCAGGTGATACAAGTTTTTCAGGTCCATTATAATCTTATGGAAGCACCATTATATATGTGGTCAGTCATTGATCAAAACATCATTACACGTTGCATGACTCTATGGTCAAAAGTTGATTCTTCTTTCTTCAAGAGGTGGAGCCTGATCCTCTTCTGGGACCGGACTTAGTGACTCACTTCTACACAGTAGAATAAAAAGGAAGTCACAAAGATGATTTCAGAGACTATGTCATAGAAAGATATCATGGATTCCATCTGGTGGCTCACTCTCTTGAGTTATTTACTTCAGGGAGAGTCAGCCGCT
The DNA here is from genome assembly GCF_000164805.1 of Carlito syrichta. NCBI lineage: Eukaryota > Metazoa > Chordata > Mammalia > Primates > Tarsiidae > Carlito > Carlito syrichta. Next base: position 402,381 of record NW_007258951.1, on the reverse strand, counting down.
ATGTTGTAAGAATCCTATGGAAAGGCACATGTGTCAGGGAGCTGAGATCTCCTGACAACAGCCACACAAGTGAGCTTAGAAGTGAGTCTGAAAGTAGATCCTCAGCCCCATCAAGTTCTGTATCTCAACTGCAGCCTCATGAGGTACTCTGCACCAAAAGCACAGAGGTTAGCCATTCTGAGATTTCTGACCACAGAAACTCTGTAGGCTGATGTATGTGTCCGCTGCATGATGGGTCTAGGTTTTAGATAGTTTGTTACACAACAGTAGATAAATAATTCAGAGAAATATATTCATGTTCAGAGAAAATAAAGGCAGCTTTGAAGAGGAGAGAAAAGCTGGATGTTTCTTGAGGTTTTGTTGACTCTTGAGTATTTCTTCTAGGCCAAATCTAGAAGGGAAAAAATACAATCTGGGTTCTGCATCTGGAAAAAGGCTGAAGAATTTCTTAGAAAGGTGACTAAGGGAAGCTTTTTTTTTTCCTGATGCACTGTCACATATAAGCTAAATTAGGTCAAGATCTTACAAGCGTGTACTACAGAATAGTTTTAAAATATATGCTAAAGAAGCATCTATGTAAGGGAGAGTGACCAGATAGCTGTCAGAAAATTTTATTAAACAGTCAGAAAATGTGTCCCAAATGTATACTGATTAACTATTCTCTGGAAGATGCTGACTAGATATGGGAGATCAGAGGTGGCTATTGCCATCAAGGAGCATGCCAGCTTGTTGGAGAACAGAGACACAAAGAATCAGCATCTATTCAACAGATAATGTTCCACCAACATTCCTTTTCCTGTGCATCAGGCCTGCATTTGATTCTGAACAGATGACATGAATCAGATGTAGCTTCTGTCTTCAGGATCTTTAAGTTCATACAGAACTTACATGGAAACGTGTGGCAGAAATAACTAGTGCCCCCCACCCAAATATTCTATGAGCCTCATTAAGCTTCAGAACCTCTCTGGTTTTGAAGGTGGAGCCTTGGGGATGGTTGAGGCTGTGAACTAGGAGAAGGGTAGAAATCTATAGCTTCTAGTTGATGTAGCTCCAAGATGACAGAGCTCTTCTCAGTCCATAAGTAACTGTGTAAAGTAGAGACTCCCCATCTTCCTTGTAATTGACATGTTAAATATGAGCATGAGAAAAGCCTGCGGGTTCAAGACCTGCCTGGGCAACTTGGTGAGACCTCATCTCTACAATAAATAAAAAATTAACCAGGCGTGGTAGCGCGCGCCTGTAGTTCCAGCTCCTTGGAAGGCTGGGGCAGAAAGATCACCAGAGCCCAGCAGGTCAGGCTGCGGTGGCCAGGAGCGACCACTGCACTCCAGTCTGGGCGACAGAGTGAGAATCCAAATCAAAAAAAAAAAGAAAAGAAAAGTACCTTTGTTGGCAAAGCCACTAAGACTCTGGGTATTCATTTATGCCTGCAGTACAGCACAGCCCATCTTGAAAGAAACAAGGCACATCATCTAGCCACAGAGAGGAAGGAGAAGTTTCTGCAGTGTAATACCTGGTATTCCATTGAAATTGTCTGGATTCAGTTATGTGTTGGGGGTAAAAATATGGAGGAGAAAGTGGTCCAAGCAGAAGAAACAGAAATGTATAGAGACACAAAGACAAGAGCAAATACAATGTGTTCAGGAAAATGAAAATGCTATTGCTACTGCAGCACTTGTGAGTAGAGAGTGACAAACGAGGTTAGAGCTATGTAGTCCTTAGTAAGGAACTTGGACCCTATCCTGAGGGCAGTGGGATTTCTTGGGAGGATTTAGAACAGGGGAGTAAAACAATCTAATACATGCTTCTAGAGAACTAACAATACTAGACAATGTCTGAGTTGTGAAGTAAGAAATATGGACACTAAGGGAAAAGGGACACTTCCCAGTGGGTTGTGGTAATCACAGAAAAAAATGATTAAAGAGGAAAGATATCAGACCTTGAAGGACAAGTGAAAGGGCAAAAGATGAGGAACATGGCAAAAAATATGTGAAGGACATGTTAGAGAGACCACTTTATCAGCTTTAAGTATTAATGTATGAGGATATTTAAAAGATGAAAAAGTGCATTTGAGACCTTGAAAGCCAGGACACTTGTTTTCTGAGGCTGTAATAATTCTGTGCAGTGAAAAACTCCCAAATCCTTGGATTTTACAACAAGAATTCATTTGTTTTTCTCACTCATGGGTATTTGAGTCAGCTATGGTATCTCTGCACCAGGTTATGGGTTGGGCTCAGTTTTACTCTCAGGCCTTTGTTCTGAAGCTCAAGCAAACAGGATGAGGGCCGACAGGGGCATGACTTTCTCATGATAGATCACAGAACGAAAAGCCTTGTAAGCAGATCTCTGTTTGTACCATGACCATTCACCTTCTCTCAAACCACACACGCCACTTGCTCAAATTCAATATCAATAGGGTAGGCAAGTATATTCTACTCACATAGAAAGATACTGCAAAGTAGCCTGAAAAGGCTGGGATGTTTGTTCCTATTATAGGAAGTGAAGAGTTGGAAACAGTCATCCAGTCTATCCCGGTCAGAGAATTTTAAATGTATGGTACTGGCAATCGAGATCCGTGAAGTTCCTGAGCATCAGAGTGTCAGTCAGGACAAAGATAAGAAGTCAGAAGACTTGAGAAGCTAATACAACTCTTCAGGCATACAGTTATAGGAACTTGAACTATAATGCAACAATGGTGATCAAGGAGAGCAAAAAGCTGGGGAGAATGTCAGAAAGTTGAACAAAGAGGACTTTAGTGACTGAGTCACTGAAGAAATGATGATGACAGGCAGAAGGATGCATTCAAAATGATTCTGATATCATCCATTTGGATGAGCAGAAGTTCTGGGTGGCACTGATTATTTAAAACACAAGCGCTAACTTGGAAGTTGGAAAAAAACAGTACTGTGTATGATATGGGGTCCTTTTGGTACATTGAATGGAATGATGGGGTAGCCATGCAGAAATGTCTCACAGAAGTTAGAAAGGTCTAATTAGCGTCTAGGAGAAGGGCCAGATCTAAATATGTAGACTTGGAAGTCATCCACAGGAAGGAGTAGCTGAGATTTCCAAGGAAGTGAGCATGAAGAGAAAAGTCTTAATTTTACAGAAAGAGGATAAGGCATGGGAGGATGAACAAAGATGGTGAGACAAGAATAGTGGTGCTACTACATTAAGGAAAAAAAAAACCCTGTAGGTAATAAAACGTAGGAAATAAACTTTTAAACAAACAAAATGTGATTATCTTAGATATGGCTTTGTCCACATTAAAACTACTTTGGAATTTTAAAAAATGGATTGCATTTCTGCTGCTTTGTGGAACTTAATCTATATAATGAGAACATGTAAAGTTGTGAATTTACAGAATTTACAAAGTTAGAAGAGAAATGCAGCAGCTGGGATGTTAATGAAAGCATAATCTGTTATGTGTGGAAATAAGCAACATACATTTGCTGTGATGGGGTAACCCTTATGAAACTTCACTGCAGCACAGTGAAAAATCTGAGCAGAGAAAGTTTTGCAGCCAAAAGGGAGAAACGTGATGAATTCTTTTAATTTTCTTTAAACTCAAATGTTTCCTTGCATATGCCAGTGTCACAAGAGAGAAACAAAACTGGCTGTATATTGACACTGTATACTTTAAAAAAACTTAATGAAGCCATTTAATGTATTAGATACATCAGATCATTTTAGTGACTATATTATATAGCATGTCAGGTGTGACATATATAATATAATCTTAATTGAAGCATGGAAACAGGTACTAATGTGACAACATTCATCTGTTAGATGAGAAATGCATATTAGAGTTGACAAAAGATTTTTTGTACACATTTTAGCCTTTGACTCTCACACAGTCATTATAAAATGATCAGTGGGTATGGTATTACTCAATTGACTGCAGATTAAATATCTTGCCCAAGAGCATCCTGCTGGAGAGTCAAAGTGCCTTTAAAATCTGTGTTTGTGTCCTTTCCACTATATAAAGAAAATTATCTATACAAAAAGAAACCCTGAACCTCTCTCCTCCCCACCCCTGACCCTGATTGAAGGCCTCTATTGGCTACATATTGCCTACCAGATAAAATTCAATGTCCCGCATAGAGCATACAAGAGTCTTTGTGATCAGAACTCCATTTAGCCTTCTATTCATCTTAACCTATAACCCCACCTTCTCACCTCATTATCACACCCATATCTCCACCATGTTTCCAAGGTTCCAACTCTACCCAATGTCTGCCTTCTAATAACGCATGCTTTCTTGAAAAACATTATTTAATTTTAATTGAAGATTTTATTGAGATAATTATAGAGTCACACAAATTGTAAGAAATAAAGCAAAGGGAATGTATTGTACAATTTTTTCAGTTTCTTCCAATGTCAACATTTTCCAAAATTTTAGTGAATATCATAGTTAGGGTATTGACATTGACTGAACTCACCAATCTTATTCAGATTCCCCAAGTTTTACTTGTGTTCATTTGTGCATGTATTCAATTCTATACAATTGTATCAGCTGTATGAGTTTGTGTGCTCACCACCACAGTAAAGATGCTGAGAAACTCCAACTCCACAAAGATTCTTGCATTGCCATTTTATGACTATACCCATCTCCCTCCCAAGCTCTCATATCTACAAAGTTCACCCTTGGCAGCCACTAATCTGTCCTTCATTTGCAAAATTTTGTCATTTCAAAGAATATCATATAAATGGAATAATAAAATTTGTAACCTATTAGAATTCACTCTTTTTTTTCTCTATTCAATCTAATTCCCTGGAAATTATTTTTTCTCTATTCAATCTAATTCCCTGAGACTTATTGCATGTATCAGTCAATAGTTTGTTCCTTTTATGCTGAGTAGCAGTCCACAGTATATGTACCATTATTTGTTTAACGGTTAACTCCCAAAGGGTATCTGAATTGTTTACAGATGTGAGCTATTACAAATAAAATTTTTGTAAATATTCAGGTACAGATTTTTGTGTGAACATAAGCTCATTTCACTGGATTAAATACTCAAGAGTGCATTATCATAGAGTAATTACACATTTAGTTTTATTTATTTATTTATTCATTTTATTTTATTTTATTTTATTTTATTTTATTTTGAGTTGGAGTCTCGCTCTGTCACCCAGACTGGAGTGCAGTGGCACGCTCCCGGTCACCGCAGCCTCAACCTGCTGGGCTCCAGCAATCCTTC